>NW_025400975.1:6567875-6569650 GCF_015345945.1 Tribolium madens
AGTAGATAAAGTAGTCTTTTATTGTCTAGTGAAATAAAGTAATTTTTATCTACTGTTTATATTTTATCAACTAATTTCAGTAGATAAAGTAGTTTTTTATCGTCTAGTGAAATACAGTTACTTTTATCTACTAATTATATTCCAAGACATTCTGCTAGGTGAGTACAAAATAAAACGAAATATTATACACGACGATAAAGATTGTTTATCGTCTTGTATAATACATAACTATTTCTCCATACACATATTTTTCTGTAAAAACTAAAGGTTTTACACTTAACTGAAAAATTGAGTATTCTATTTATAAAGAATTTCTTTCAGCATCTCCAAAAAAATTTGAAAAACTAACACCAATTTAAAAAAAAATCAACAAAATTCCAAAAGTCCATCCTAATTCCAGTGTTTTCAGATTTATTTCGTTAATTCTCAATTATCTCTTTTAATTCTAACTTAATTTTTGTAATTCTAAAGTAATTCTTATAGTTCTAAGAAACTGAACGTAATTTTGTATTTCTATAAAAATTTTAGTAATTCACAAATAATTTCAACAACTCCAATAATACATCGCAATTCTACTGTTTTTAGATTTACTCATATAAGTCCAATTTAACTCCTGTAATTACAAGTTAATTTCTTCAATACCAACTTATTTTTTGTAATTCCAAAATAATTTCTGCAACTCCAAATTAATTTCAATATTTCTAAAAAATCCAACGTGATTAAAAAAAAATATCACCGATAACTTTAAAAAGAATTTATTTTAGTAATTCACAAATAGTTTCAGTAATTCCAAACAATTCTATGACAATTTTATTAATTCCAAATACTTCCAAATAATTCCATGCAATTCGGATTAAATTTTAAAAAATTGTACCACTAATTCCAGAATTCAGAAACAAACGCTTTTTTGTCTACTTTTTAAAATTAGATCAGAGCTAAAATGACTTAACATTTTCATATCAATGTTTGAATTTTTATTTGCGTTTATATAGATATCTGAATTTGTCTGATTTATCTATTTTATTTAATAAGTTGTAAAATTTTTTCTCCATAAGTCTCTTATAATAAGTAAAGCGGAGGATGGATAACTTAACTTTATAAAACTGTACTTCAGCATTTTGAAAAGGTTTCAGCAAATTTTTAAAACATTTTTTGGTACTGAAAGTTTTAGGAGTGCTATAAGTACTGTTGTTTCAGCCAAAATAGTTAGAAAAATTTAACGTAGCTAAATCCGGGTCGTAAAGCGGATGGTTCTCTAAATCCTGTACTTATGTTCATCATCTAATTTTTTTAGAGAGCATTTGAGTTTTGAATTTTTTTCAAAAATTTTTTTGGCTGTAAAAATGTTTCCATAAATTCCTAAGTGGGGAGTCCTCCTAGTTATTTTTTAATTACAAACATATTGGTACATAGTCAAAAAAATATCACGACCAAAATAAGTTATTTTATGTCAAAAAATGCATTGAATATAAGTTTTTCTAATTTTTTTTCGTGATAAAATCTCACTGCGTCAGTTGTTAAGCAAAAGACTTTATTCGATATTCTGTGTTGTTACATCTCTTAAATTTTTTCTCAAATGGCTTAAAAATTGCAAATATATAAGAAAATCGGTCAAAAATCGTGTTGTTCGTGTCGCTTTTCACCTTGTCTTCTCTCGTGAAAAATATTTGATTTAATCTATAGTGTAAACTGGTTATTAATTATAAAAATATTGGTAGTCAAAAAAATATCACGACCAAAATAAGTTATTTTATGTCAAAAAATGCATTGAATAT
>NW_025400975.1:6571635-6597244 GCF_015345945.1 Tribolium madens
GTGTTGTTACATCTCTTAAATTTTTTCTCAAATGGCTTAAAAATTGCAAATATGGAAGAAAATCGGTCAAAAATCGTGTTGTTCGTGTCGCTTTTTACCTTGTCTTTCCTCGTGAAAAATATTTGATTTAATCTGTAGTGTAGACAAAGTAATCTGCAGCGATAAAAGTACACAAGAAGTCTCGCCTTCCGCTAAATGAGCCAATACGTCATCCCCTTCATGCTTGCACACTGACTAAACTAGGAAAGAAAATAAAATGTTTGACAAATAGCGCGCTCGTAAGCAAACATCGAGTCGGGCTGTTTACTCTGCAGATGACAAGTGGCTCCGTCTTTGCACGACCATGTCGATCCATTAGCATAGACGACGCAAGCATTTTATGAGGGGAATTATGGATTTCGACTTACGTACGGCTGCTTTACTCTGCACATTACTCATTTACTCAATTACTGGCTGCTGCATAGTGACGTTTTGGCACAATTTCGCTGGGTTATTGCTCGAACAGACGACTCTTAATGAGCGAAATTGTCACATCTGAATCGCTTATTGAATGAGGACGCCTTCAAGAGCGGAACTCCTTCCATTACGATTTTACAAAGAAATGGGAAATTACTTGATTGGCGAATTAACGGCGCGACGTGGTAGAGTATCGACTTTACTTACCAAAATTATTTTTGCAAAATCGGTCAAAAACACCAGTTCCCAAAATTTCCAAGATTTGGGTTTTGAAAAAATGCAAAAAATGTGAAAACAAATAAAAATTCCATGTTTACGCAGAATGTTATCACTTGAGTTTACAATAACAAAACAAAATTTTGTGACAAATAAAATTTAAAAATTATTAAAGAATATTTGACCGGCGTCTCCACTATTTTTGGTAAATTTTGTGATTTTAAGATTTTAGCAAATTGTGTAACAATACAAAACACAGTAAAATTATTAATTTTAAAACAATTAAATTTTATTTGCCCGGCACCTCCATCATTTCTAAAACTTTTGTTGCAAATTTGCAAAAAATGTGAAAACATAAAAAAATGTTTGCAAAATGTTATCTCTTGAATTGATAATTTTAAAACAATAACAAATTAAACAAAATTTTGTAACAAATAAGATATAAATTGTCTTAAATACATTTTTTCCGCCGCCTCCACCATTTTAAAACTTTTTTGTAAATTTGCGAAAAATAAAAAACAACGAAAACTTTAATGTTTGCTGCAAAATGTTATTTCCACAATCCTAAATTATATCTTGTAATCCAACTTAATTTTTGTAATTATGAAATAATTCTTGTAATGCCTAAAGAGTGTTAAAGTGTGTTAAAGAGTGCTTTTATCAACGAAGTTCAGTAGTTCAGTAGATAAGGTAGTCTTGTATCGTCTAGTGAGATAATGTAATTTTTATTTACTGTTTATATTCTTTAATTTGTACAAGAAACTGTGGTAGGTGAGTACAAGATCAAACGTAATATTATACACGACATTAAAAATTGTTTATCTACTCGTGAAAAAAGTCCACTCGTGACTTTGCCACTCGTAAACTTAACCTTTTCACTTGTAGATAAACAATTTCGTTATCGTCTTGTATAATGAATAAATATTAATAAATCTAAAAAAATTCCCGTGAAAGAAATTTTTGTAATTCCAGAAAAAAATTAGTAACTCTCAAATAATTCCAGTAATTCCAAAAACATCGAGTGAAGTTCTAAATTTCAATAATAATTTATCGTAATTCCTTTGTTTCCAGATTACCTACTGCAATTTCAAGCTAATTTAATTAACCTAATTTTTGAAACATTAGAATAATTCTTGCAATTTCAAATTAATTAAGATAGTTTTAAGAACTTCAACGTAATAAAATATACCTATATCATCGATATTTCTAAAACGAATGTTAGTAGCAATTTAAAACAAACAATTTAAAAATAATTTTATTAATTCTAAATACCTTCAATTAATTGTATGCAATGATTAAATTTTTCTTTTTATTATAGATATCTTGTGGTTCTAAGGTTTTAGCAAATTGTACAATAATACAAATTACAGTAAAATGATTAATTGTGAAACAACAAAAAGTAAAATAAAAAAAATAAAATTTTATAAAGGAAAAGTTTTTATAATAGTTTTTGTGTACCTATTTGCCCGGCGCCTCCACCATTCCTAAATATTTTTGTAAATTTGCAAAAAGACAAATAAAAATTTCATGTTGACGTAGACAGTTATCTCTTAAGTCTTCAAAAATAAAACAATAAAAAGTTAAGCAAAATTTTTTAACAAATAAATTCTACAAATTGTTCAAAAATGCATTTGCAAATGCCTTTACCTTTTTACAATTTTTGCTTGGTAAATTTTGTGATTTTAAGGTTTTTGCAAATTGTATATTAATACAAAATACAGCAAGATTATTAATTTTGAAACAATAAAAAGTGAGATAAAATTTTATAAAAAAGAAGATTTTTTTAATAGTTTTGTGTATTTGCCTCCACCATTACTAAACTTTTTTGTAAATTTGCAAAAAATGTGAAAATATAAAAAATATGTTTGCACAGAATGTTATCTCTTAAATTTATAATTATAAAACAATAAAAAGTTAAACAAAATCTTCTAAATAAAAATTTGTTTAAAATGTATTTTCCCGGCGTTTCTATCATTTCAAATTTTTTTTGGAAATTTGCAAAAAATGTAAATACAAATTGGTAAAAACTTTTTAGCTGCAGGATGTTATTCCTATAATTCTAAATTATTTTTTGTATTCTAACTTAATTTTCGTATTTACAAAATAATTCTTGTAATTTCAAAATAATTCCGATTTTTCTCAACGTAATTTTAAAAAAAACATTATCTTTACTAATTCTAAAAAAAATGTCCGTAGTTTTCAAAAAAAAATTCCAGTACTTCTAGAAAAATTTTAGTAACTTTCACATAATTCCAGTAATTTCAGAAACATTGATTATTAATTTATAAATTCCAATAGTTTATCGTAATTTCAACCTAAATTCAACTTAAGTTTTAAAATTCAAAAATAATTCCTGCAATTTCAAATTAATTTTGAGTTCTAAAAGATTCAACGTAATTTTTAAAAGACATAATCACCGCTAATTCCAAAAAGAATTTATGTAATTCTAATAATTTCCAATAATCTAAAAATAATTAATAATTCCAAATACCTAAAATAAATTCTATGCAATGTTTAAATTTTTATTTTTTATTATAGATGTCTTGTTTAAGATTTTAGCATATTGTATAATAATACAAAATACAGTAAAATTATTAATTGGGAAACAATAAAAAGTAAAATAAGACTATATAAAAGAGAAGATTTTTTGTAGTTTTGTGTATTTGCCCGGCGCCTCCACCATTCCTGAACTATTTGTAAATTTGCAAAAAATGTGATTACAAAATGTTATCTTTTAAATTTATAATTTTAAAACACTACAAAGTAAACCAGAATTTAGTAACACATAAGATAATAAAATTATTTAAAATGTATTTTTCCGGCGTCTTCCATAATTAAAAATTTTTTTTCGTAAATTTGCAAAATATGTGAAAACAAATAAAAAGTGCAAAATATATTATTTTTTAAATTCATAGTTTTATAACAACAAAAACTTGAACAAATAAAATTGTAGAAATTGTATTTGCCCGGCGCCTCCGCCATTCTTACATTTGTAAATAATGAAACAAGTTGCATGGAAATAAACTAATAAAATTTTCGTTTAAACAAAAATTAGAAAGTTTAACTGCAAATTAAACGAGTTTTATGAATAAAAAATGGCCTATAACTACTGAAATCATGACTAGTTGTCATGATTATATCGCACAGCTTTCAGAAGCTTAATAGAAAAGTAATTTTCCATCACATGCAACCCACCTGAAACCGCTTATAGAATAAAATCACATCTTAAGAGGCCTGACGTTGGCACATTTGCCACCCACGGCTTGCTGGAAATAATTCACAAATCGCACTGAAAGTGTGTAAGTCAAGGTTCGCTTTAATTAGAGGAAAAGCTTTCAGCACTCCCGATTACATTTAGCTATAAAATAACAAATTTTTTTTATTTTTGAAATGTTTTGCGCTTATCTCGAACCAACCAGTGTTTCTTGTTTAATGTCTATCATTTTTTATTTAGATTGATTTGAATTCTAGTTTCGTGCAGTGTAAATCAATTTCGATCGTTCAATCGTTGGATTTATAATTCGGTTTTCAATTAATTAATCAGTGCACGAACACAAACACGTCCTCTCTCTAATAGACCAAAAGCAATAAACTGCCAGTACAGACGAGTTAATTCACCGACAATTATTTAAAAAAAGAGATAATAACACTAGAGGTGTGTATAGAGGGTGAATATAAAGTATGGAACCAAAAGTTTTTTTTATTTGCCTCCAGAAAATAATAATTAATAACACAAAGCGACAAAAAAAAAGTTATGTCGTGACAACTTAACAAATTTTATATCATTTTGTTCGTCTCAGTGAGACAAATCAAATGCACTAAAAAAAAATTAAAAAGCCCTCACACTTTGAACAAAATAATTTGTTTCTAATTTAAATGAATTTAAAATTCTTTAACTTCAAAAAATCATTACTCAATAACTATTAGGCCGATTTCATTCAAATAAAGACCATTCTAAAGGGATGGCCTTGCCCTTTAGAATGACAAAAAATTTGATATTGAATATTGGCAAACTTTTCTTCGAACAGTGTTCGAAGAAGTTTGAAGTAAATCGAAATAATCTAAGAAAGACCCTACGAGTAATTTTTTTCATCAATACTATCGTGTAGAGCATTCCTTTATTAGTTAGAATCCAAATTTTCAAAAGAATATACCGAGTAGTTTTCAAGATATAATTTTTTGAAGTTAAGGTTTGCTAATCAAGCATTGCTCCATATAGGAGAAATGGATGTTAATCTTACTTAAAATTGCATTTTTATAAAAGTATTTGTTTTAAGACTCTTCCTTTGCTTAAAAATGGTCAAATGCACCTTCTTTATTAATTATAATAAACAAAAACTGTTTGTTTACTTAAAACAAATAAAGAGTACCTGCGTACTAATTAAAGCAAATAAAGAGTTTTTTTGTTGTAAAAATGACCACTGATCATTGAGCAAAGAGGATCAAGAAGTTTAAGGCACGAGCCTTAAATATAAGGACAAATCTTTTTCAAATCAAATCACTTTCCATTCAGATTTCGACTTGTTCACTTTATTCTAGCTTTCTGAACTTTTTTTGAAAATGTTCAGAGCAAATGCTTTCTCATCACTTTCGAGTGATGTTAAATGCAATAAGTCACCTGATTTATTTTGTTGGTACATTCTACGATTAGCTTCAGTTAGCTTGTAGGTAGTAGTTGTTGTGATAACAGTTGCACACGAAGCAACTGACTTATTGCATTCAACATCAGTAGAAAGTGATGAAAAAGCATTTGCTGAGAACATTTTCAAAAAAAAGTTCAGAAAGCTAGAACAAAGTGAACAAGTTGGAATCTGAATTGAAAGTGATTTATTTTGAAAAAGATTTGTTCTTATATTTAAAGCTACTGCTTTAAACTTCTAGATCCTTTTTGCTCAATGATCAGTAAGCATTTTTAGAACAAAAAAACTCTTTATTTGATTTAATTAGTACGCAGGTACTTTTTGTTTGTTTTAAGTAAAGAAACAGTTTTTGTTTATTCTAATTAGAACAAAGAAGGTGCAATTGACCATTTTTAAGCAAAAGAAGAGCCTTAAAACAAATACTTTTATAAAAATGCAATTTTAACTAAGATTAACATGCATTTCTCCTATATACCTGAATAGCATACCTTAACTTCAAAAATCATATCTTAAAAACTACTCGGTATATTATTTTAAAAATTTGGATTCTTACTAATAAAAAGATGCTCTACACGATGGTTACAAAGAAAAAAAAATACTCGTAGGGTTTTTCTTAGATTACTTCGATTTACTTCGAACTTCTTCGAACACTGTTCGAAGAAAAGTTTGCCAATATTCAATTTCAAATTTTATATCATTCTAAAGGGCAAGTCCATCCCTTTAAAATGGTATTTATTTGAAGGAAATCGGACTAATAGTTATTGAGTAATGATTTTTTAAAGTTAAAGTATTTTAAATTCATTTAAATTAGAAAAAAATTATTTAGTTGAAAGTGTGTGGACTTTTTGAATTTTTTTTTAAGGCATTTGATTTGTCTTACTGAGACGAACAAAATGATATAAAATATGTTAAGTTGTCACGACATGACTTTTTTTTGTCGCCTTGTGTAATATAAATTAAAGTAATATATAAAAATGTGATCGTATCTTAAGAACGAAATTTTGTTTCGTTTTTGAGTTATGCAATTTTTTTGTCAAAATTGCAATTTATGTAAAAAAATATTTTTGCAGATTTTTGCAGAAATCAAATATAAAGTAAATAGTTGTAATCCTTGGATCATAATCTTCATGAAAAAAATCGTTTTATAGTGGGTTGACAACTAAAAAAATAATAAATTTGTAAAACTCAAAAACAAAACAAAAATTCGAAGAATTTTATTATTGATAAAAAATCACGTTTCTGTAGTACTTTATCATTCATCAATTAGTTTTTCCAAAAAATAAATAGTTTGAGGAAAAAACGTTTAGTTCCATACTTTTTATTCACCTGGTATATCGCACGTAGAACTATTTCTAAATCACTGGCTTGAATACTAAAGATATGTTTGTTCACTGTATTAGATACAGAACGGCTGTTTGTTCTCGAATTAGAGGAAATCCTGTTGTACACGAAGCTGTCATTTCATTGTGTGAAATTATCTACAGACAGATATCAGACATGAAATGTATTGAATATAGGATGCAAGCCGCAGATAACAATGAGACGCAAATCCCACTTGCAACGGATTGGCTTTTGGATGCGTCTAAAGCCGGGACTTATTGTTTCTTTGTGATTTTTAAAAAAGTACAAGAAACTTCGGGATCTAGAGCTTAAAGCTTGGATGCACCCATTTGATTTTACTTATTTTTAAATATTTTTGTGTAAAAGAAGATTAAACTATTAAAAAACTGCGAAACAGAAACTTGTAAAGCAAGCTGTAATCAGCTATAGAGTGATTCAGATGTGAAGTCGTTTTTGGCTGACATGTTTTTTTTTGTATTACTATTATTTTGTATTTTACTAGTAAACAAAGTATAAGAACATTTTTTATAGAGAATTGCATGTCCTACAATTTTTGTCTAATGTATTTTTATAATAAAACTTGCCGTTTAGCTGAAAATGCAAAAAACCCATTTTCGTAACATTTGACCTTGAATAACTTTTTTTGCAGATGTAGGATCGATGGGGACTTTTCACATTTCTTTTATAATGGGATTCCCAATATTCGTACCAATTTTCAGCATTATGCGAATTATTATAACCTGACCCCTATTTTTGTGTGTTTTTTTGAAGCTTAAAAATTATGTAGACTAGCACAGCTTGACTTACTATAAGAAACTTATGGAGTAATATTATTACCCAAAATCGAAAAAAATGTTAAAATTTTTATGGACGCTGAAAAGAGTTTTCGGCAAATTCAAATATTTATAAAAACACAAATAAAAATTTAAACATTGATCTGAAAAACTTAGACCTTTTTAGCTCTCTGATCTAACTTTGTTAAAAAAATAGGCAAAAAAGCGTTTGTTTCTGACGAATTGCATGGAATTATTGGAATTGTGAAAATTATTTTAGGTTTGGAATTACTAGAATTATTTGTGAATGACTGAGATTCTTTTTGAAGTTATCGGTGATATTTTTTTGAACTATTGAAATTAATTTGGAATTGCAGAAATTATTTTGGAATAGCAAACATTAAGTTAGAATTACAGGAGCTAAACTGGACATTTTCTATCTATTTTGGATCAAACAACAATACCTATAGTACTCTCAAAACTTTCAATACCAAAAAAAATTGAAAATTTGAAAAAGTTTGCTGTAACTTTTTCCAGATGCTGAAGAAAATCTTCTATAAATACAAATGATTATAAAAATTAAAAATTTAAATACTGTTTTAGAAAGTTAAGCTATTTATCTACCTTACAAATCCGATCTAGCTCCACTTGGCTTTTTATAAAAGACTTGTGGAGTAAAATTTTTACCACTTATCTACAAAAAAAAATTAAAAGTCATTTTAGCTCTGATTTAACTTTGTTAAAAAATAAACAAAAAAACGTTTGTTTCTGACGAAATTCTGGAATTAGTTGTACAAATTTTTTAAATTTAATCCAAACTGCATGAAATTATTTAGAAGTATTGGGATTTTTTAAAAATTATCTGTTTGGAATTACTGGAATTAATTGTGAATTATTAGAATAACTGGAATTTTTTTGAAGTTGTAGGTGATTTTTTTTTTAAATTACATTGGATTTTTTAGAACTATTGAAATTAATTTGGAATTGCAGGTCATTTTAGAATTACAAAAATTATGTTGGAATTACAGGAGTTAAATTAGACATTTTGCAGCAAATATTAAAGTTTTTATATGTTTTTATATTTTTGCAAATTTACAATAAAAATATTTAAAATGGGAGAAGTGCCGGGAAATGATGTTGTAAACATTTTTTTATTTTATTTGTTAGAAAATTTTGTTTAACCTTCTATTGTTTTAAAATTATTAGAAACAACATTTTGTTCAAACATATTTTTTGTTTTACTGTATTTTGTACTATTATACAATTTGCTAAAACTTTAAAATCACAAGATTTCTATAAAAACACATTGAAGGTATTTGAAATTACTAAAAATTATCTTTAGATTGTTTGAAATTAATAGAGTTACTGCGATTCTTTTTGGAGTTATCGGTAATAGTTTCTTTTACAAATTACGTTGAATTTCTTAGAACTACCTATCGAAATTAATTTGGAATTGCAGAAATTACTTTGGAATCACAAAAATTAGGTTGGTATTACTGGAATCAAATTGGATTTATAGAAGTTAATCTAAAAACACTGAAATTACAATGTATTATTAGAATTATTTAGGAATTACTACAATTTTTGTGGAATTACTGGAATTTCTTTTGAAACTACTGGAATTATTTTTGGAATTATCTTTTTTTTTAAATGATATTGAATTTTTTAGAGCTATCGAAAATATTTTGGAATTACAGGAAATAATTGAGAAGTAGAGGAATTAATCGAAAAACAATGGATCGATGGTTTATTGGAGTTTTTGTGATTTTTTTTTAAATTGGAGTTGGTTTTTCACGCTAACGAGTTAACAGTTTGCTTTAATATTTATGAAAACTGTATAGTTGTTAGTCATTCGGCGCAATTCTTAGTGATAAATTGCGATAAAAGTGCTTTTGAGAAACTTTCGTTAAATTTGTAGCTAAACCCGAATTGATAGCTCTCTTCGGACTGCGTCTCAATTAGACATTGATATGAAAGAGTTAAGTCATTTTAGCTCTGATCTAACTTTGTTAAAAAAATAGACGAAAAAGCGTTTGCTTCTGAATTCTGGAACTAGTTGTACAAATTAAAAAAAAATTATTTTGGAATTACAAAAATTGTTGGTATTACAGAAATTAAGTTGTAATTACAGGAGTTAAATTGGACTTATATAAGTTAATCTAAAAACAATGGAATTGCGGTGTATTATTGGACTTATTTGTGAACTACTAAAATTTTTGGAGCTATCGGAATTATTTTGGAATTACAAAAATTAAGTTAGAATTACAAGAGATAATTGAGAATTCTAGGAATCAATATCAAAACACTAGAATTACGATAGTTATTGAAATTTTTTGTAATTTTTCTTCTTCTTTTTGAAGATATCGGTGATATTTTTTTTAAATTACGTTGAATTTAAGTTGGAATTATAGGAAATAATTGAGAAGTAGAGGAATTAATCGAAAAACAATGGAACAATAGATTATTGAAATTTTTGTGATTTTTTTTTTATTTTTTTTATTTTTTACGCTAACGGGTTTGGTTTAATATTTATGAAAACTGTATAGTTATTCATTCGGCGCAATTCTTGGTGATAAATTGCGATAAAAGTGCTTTTGAGAGACTTTCGTGGCTAAACCCGAATTGATAGCTCTCTTGGGATTGTGTCTCAGTTAAATTTTTCGCTTAACTATCCAGTCTTTCCATACGACTCGATTAGAAAAAGAGCGTCATTGTAGCTTCAACTCCACATAATAGACTGTTAAATCCTCGCTTCCATTAATCTCCCGTATGATTAATGTCCGTTATTGAATCCGCGACTGCAAAGAGGATTCAAAGCAATATCACGGCAGCAATCAGCATAAACAACATTCGACCCCTTATAATTGTGATTTATCCCTTCGCTTATCTCCAATTGTAATTAGCACGTAGGAAACAAACGGTCGGGGAAATGTGTACAAGACTATAAACAACACAAATATTCATTCTGAAGACGCATCTTCTATGTTAATTCCATTGATTGCGACGACTCTGTCCTAACGAACGGATTATGCCTCGAATGCCAATGTCGCCGGGTCGGCACCCTTATAAAAATGAATAGCATTTTCGCCCTCAGCGTCGAGAAAATCCCATGTTGACACCAGCTCCTTCACACACGAACACTGCGAAAAAATAGAAAGAAAATAAGGCATCTAGAGGCTTAGCGTGAAAGAGGAGCTTCTTTAAAGAGAAACGAGTAAAACGTAAAGCACTACTCTTTCACACAGACACGAGCTCGCGACTCAATTCACATTATAAGATTCGACGCTAAATAAAAGAAAACCTTCTCCTGAATATTTTATTAAAGACGCTTTATTTCAAACACTTAACTTTTTTCCGCTAAAGCGCCTTGCTTGCAAGGCGCTTCATTAATTAGGAGGCTTTGGGGAAGCTGCACCGACGGAGAGATTAGATTCGAGGACAGGAAATAAGAAAATTTTTCAAATGGCCAACACACGTTGGCAAGTAAAAGATTATTTCAAAAATTAATTACTAAAGACCGGATTTTGAAACTCAAAAAATGCAAAAAAAATTCTAAAAGAGAACAGTAAAAACATAAAATAAGACAGTACTAGGAACTGTGGTCAAATCCTGTCGAATTCGAAAATGTTGTGTAGGAAGTAGAGATTAGGGGGCTCGCGGCTTTGCCGCTCGCTCTCGTCTAGAACTCACACTATCAGTTTTTGTCGACATTTAGACATTTTTAGACAACACACTATATGATTCGCAAATATTTTGTCAAAATTATCGGGGGCTTTGCCCCGAGTAAAACTCATATTATCAGATTTTTTCGACATTTTTGGACCTCACATTAATTTATAATCGGAAAATAAGTCATAAAATCTTAGAGAATAAATGTTTTTTTAATTTATATTGTTTACTAATAAGTACATATTTTATAAAAAAAAATTTCGTCGATTTATAGGAGACTCGCGGCTTTGCCGCTCGCCCCCTTCTAGACCTCATACTATCTTATAATTGGAAAATAGGTGAAAAATTGAAAAATCTTAGAGAATAATTGTTTTTATAATATCTTGAATAATAATAAGTTTATGTTTTATAAAAAATCAAATTTAGTGTGTCTCTGGATTGAATTTGCAATAGCAAGAAAAATGTATCATTGATTCTACGCCAAAACCTTAAAAAATCACATTTTTTGACTTGGCACAAAAGACTCAATTCTACACACTATCAGATTTTGTCGACATTTATAGGGGGCTCGCGGCTTTGCTGCTCGCCCCCCTTCTAGGCCTCACACTATCTTATAATCGAAAAATAGGTCAAAAATCTTAGAGAATAATTGTTTTTTTAATTTATAACTTCTTAAATAATAAGTTTATGTTTTAAAAAAAATCAAATTTAGTGTGTCTCTGGATTGAGTTTGCAAAAGTAAAAAAATGTATCATTGATTCTACGCCAAAACTTAAAAAAAAACACATTTTTTGACTTAGCCCAAAAAGACTCATTTCTACTCTTAATGACATAATCTACCATTTCTACTTTCTTTACATTCTTTTATTTCCACTCTGGGAGTTAATACAACAGACTATTAACACTAATACAGCTTTTATATAATTAATAAGAACTCACACTATCGAATTTTATCAAAATTTATATTTATTTAATTATTTATATTTATTTGAATTTATTTTTATGTATTTAAATTTATTTTTACTCCTTCTAAACCTCATACTATCTGATTTGCAAATATTTTATATAATTCAATTTTTGAATTATTGAATTTTTACAATTTTCATAACCTCAAATAAAAAAATAAATTAAATTAAATATTCCTTGGTCAAATTTCTTTTTTATTGGGCTCTTATAGTCTTAAACAACACTTCACAAATTACTACCTAATTATTTCAAGTCGACCAGTGTGCAAATTAACTTGGTTTTACATTGTTTTTACATTTTTGGACATCACACTATCTGATTTGAAAATGTGTTGTCAAAATTATCGGGGGCTTTGCCTCGTTTTACACTATCAGATTTTGTCGACATTTATAGGGGGCTCGCGGCTTTGCCGCTTGCCCCCTTTAGACTTCACACTATCTTATAATCGGAAAATATATAGGTCAAAAATGTTAGAGAATAATTGTTTTTCTAATTTATAATATCTCAAATAATAATAAGTTTATGTTTTATAAAAAATCAAATTTAGTGTGTCCCTGGTTTGAGTTTGCAAAAGTAAAACAAATGTATCATTGATTTTACGCCAAAACTTAAAAAAATATACATCATTTTTTTACTCTGGTAGTCAAAACAATAGACTAATAACACTAATCCCGCTGTTTCTTTACCCCAAATAACAGACTACAAAGAATTTGGAATAAAATTGGTTGAAATTTAATATTTTATTTATTTTGTTGCACTCTGGTTGGGAATAAAAGCCATCCTCGAAGTTTTGAAAGTTTTTATGAAAATCGTTGTGCATATCAAATTTGTGCAAGAACTTGGCCAATTAATTCCGGTTTCGGCTCCGGAACAAACCCTCCTTTTGTTTTTTCTTCTGAATCCGACGATAAAATCTAAAAGAGCCTCCATCTCGCCTTAAGCCTGATTAGCATAAGGAGATCGGCTCTCAGACTCCTGTCTAAAGCTGTTAATGTGTTCATCGGGCCGCGCAAGAATAGGGAACCGTCCAGATTGACTCGGATTCACCAACGAAACAAAATAAAAGATTGCATTTAAGATAAAACGATTCTCTGGCGCTCTGGTAATTTTCTTGAATTATAGTTCTCTAAAACTTTTCTTCGGTTTCTTTACTTTAACGACTTACGTAATTCACTTATGTGTAATTTGGCTAATTGCGCGCCATTAGCGCGAAAAAACGATCGGTGTTTTGACAGTAATTAATTGAATTGTTGACGGGAAGGATGGGAAAAGACGACCATTGTTTTCTGTTTGTTTTTATTCGATAATTAAATGTAAATAGAAGGGAATTTGCGTTAAGGATCAATATGGCGGAGATTACGTCCAATTTGTAAGTAAATCATGTACACAAAGCCGTTCCTGGCTTAATGCTCGCGGATTACGAGCACCAATCTACCTTTATCACCCGCAATCAATTATAAATAGGTAAACATCATTTGGAATATAATACATTCACTGCGACTGAAGACAATTGGAACAATAACTCGCATTTAGCCACAAACAACTCAGTTTACCGGATTTTCAAAATAAACAGAGATTAAGTTCCAATTATACAGGGTGTTCCGTCTAAACTCCACATTAGAAGTATTGGGAGTTCGAATAATCGTATTTATTTGAAAATTGGTACATAGCCATAAACCATTAAGTCCTCCTAAATGAAAATATTTTCAGGATGGCGGCACTTCCGCTTATACCGGAAGTCGGTCTCAACTTTCTTATTTTAAATAGAAAGGTATATTTTTTACTGCCTTTTTGGATTAATCGGGTTATTTTAAGGGAGTTTTCATCAGCTTTCCCTATACCCAAATTTAGCCGTTTTTGAAATATTTGGAGTTTTTCAAAAATTTCTGGATCTGCACCTTCCACTTTAAAAATTGGTAACTTTGCCATTTTTAAGATTGTGAATTCGTTTTTTTGGCGTTTGAAAGAGAAAGTTTAGATCTTTCGTACGGTGTTTTCAAATTTTGAAAAAAAAAAATAACAAACCCTAAAATTTTAAGGTTACTTTTGCAATTCAAATACCCATAACTCATTTTTTTCAAATAAAATACAACAATTTTTATTTTACTAAATGGAAGAGAATTTAATTCTGCATCGATCTGTATTAACATCCTCTAAATTTAATAATTTTTAAGTTACGGTGACTTTTTTTTAATACTCCGAAAATCCATTACTAGCCACATCCGTTTTCGTATAGTTTGCCATGGAAATTAAAAATGTCAAAATTGTTTCTCAATAAACGTGACTTATTATTTGACAAATAGTGCCAAAATATGGAGAGTCAAAGCTACTCAAACTTAGATTTAATTAATTTATTTTGTATTTATGGAGAGTGTAACAAAATTATGATATCGTTCATTAAACAAAAATAAATTTTTCCCACTTGTTAGTTTTAAATAATGATCGCATGGTAGAACCTATCAATAATAATTAAGTTTGCATAACTTTGATTGTTCATATTTTGGCACTATTTGTCAAATAGTAATTTACTGTTGACGTTTATTTAGAGAAAATTTTGACATTTTTGATTTCTATAGCAAACTATGTGAAAACGGGTGTGGCTAGTAATAAATTTTCTGTAGTTTTAACAAAAAGTCCATAACTTGAAAATTATTAAATTTAGGTATAGGGAATGTTAATACAGCTCAATACACAATTAAATTCTCTTCGATTTAGTAAAATAAAAATTGGGGTACTTCATTTGAAAACATTGAGTTATGGGTATTTGAATTATTACAAAAGCAACCTTAAAATTATAGAATGTGTTTTTTTTTCAAAATTTGAAAACACCAGAAAAAGGACCTAAGCTTTGTCTTTCAAACGCTGAAAAAACGAATTCAACATCTTAAAAAATGGCAGAGTTACCGATTTTTAAAGTGGAAGATGCAGATCTAAAAATTTTTGAAAAACTCCAAATATTTCAAAAACGGCTAAATTTAGGTATAGGTAAAGCTGATGAAAACTCCCTTAAAATAACCCGTTTATTACAAAAAGGCAGTAAAAAGTATACCTTTCCATTTAAAATAAGAAAGTTGAGTCCGACTTCGAAAGCGAAAGTCCCGCCATCTTGAAAATATTTTCATTTAGGAGGACTTAATGGTTTATATATAAATACGATTATTCGAACTTCCAATACTTCTACTTCTGTAGTTTAGTTGTTTTGAAAATTTTAATTCCTACTAACTGCACTATATAAACAAAATGTTTTGGCAGTTGCAGACAAAATTAATTTTCCTAATGCGAATCGTCTTCTTTCGAGTTAAACAGATTGAATTTGTGCAACTTGGTCCTGCTTAAATCTTTAAATCGTTCGATATGAAAAATTGGAAACTTTCCTCAACTTTGTAAATTTCTCTAACAATCAAAGCGTCTCCTGCGATGATTAGAGAGATCTCTGATTAATGATGATCGAGAAATAAGGCCGTTTTCTCAGAGATAAAGCTGTTGATTAATGTCGAGCCTCACGCAAATCATATTAACATATTAAACGCCTCCGGAGACTGAACTCTTGCAAACAACAGCGATTTTGTTGTTGTTCACTGTATGAGATTAATAACACGTGCCGGCTTTGATTAAACACGTAATTATTGTGAATCGAGACGGAGATGGAAGACTCGTTTCGACAAATTGAAAAACACGGAGAAGATGGGTTAATTTATTCGGATGCGTGAGGAGAAAAGGGTGGGATAAGTGAGGAAAGGAGCAGCTGCGAAGGTGTTTTTTTCTAAATGGAAAGGAAAGTGCCACACTTGTTGCGAGTTATTTGATTTCAGCTGAAAAAACGCCTGAAAACTGAAAAACACGTCTCTCGTTGAGTTGCTTCTTGTGAAAGCCACCCCCACCCCCTGTTGAATGCCAGATAGGCGATCTCAATCGCTATCATTACTCATTTTGTTCCGGAACGGCTGGACCGTGTCGACACACGCAAAACGTCATCCGAAATAGAATTTATGTTATCCAACAATAGCGTTTGTCAATACCAAATCTGTGCAAAGGGTGGGGCTTTCTGATATGTAGTTCGGACGCGTGACGGCGACACACTAGAACCGTCCATGATTCACCCCCTTATCGCCCTGCTGGTGGTTCAAGTGGGCCGTGCGTGAGCCACACTACAAACGCACCCTCTCCTTCTACCACCACTAATTGATTCCGAGATACCAACTCTCTAACTCCTTTAATCCGTTGCAATCTCTAAACTTTCAGGAGACACACTTCAAGCGAGTGTCGTGACGTAACGGAGCCCACCACCAACTTTCGACGATTCTTATCCTAAGCCCGATAAGCTACTTACAATTTCCCATAACGAGAATGGGGTAATTACTTAAGGTGGGGGTGCACGGAGTGCAATGCAAGCTGTGGATTCAACAAAACACAATTTTTGAATTATTGAATTTTCACAATTTTTCTGTTAATAAACTGGAAATCTATTTTTTGTCAGTTCAGTGGGTACATCTAGTTTTTGTTACGTCGATAGAAATAATAAATTCATGTTATAACATCAAATACCCCGAGTAGAACTGACACTGTCAGATTTTCTCGACGTTTATAGGGGGCTCGCGGCTTTGCCGCTCGCCCCTTTCTAGATCTCAAATTTATGTTTTATGTTTTATAAAAAAATAAGTTTAGTGTGTCTCTGGATTGACTTTGCAAAAGTAAAAAAATGTATCATTAAGTTTTCGCCAAAACTTATAAAAATCACATTTTTGACTTGGCACAAAAAGACTCACTTCTACTCTTAATGAGATAATCTACGATTTTTTACTTGTACATCATTTTTTTCACTCTGGTAGTTAAAACAATAGACTAATAGCATTAATCCAGCTTTTAAATAATTAATAAAAACTCACACGGATTTTGACAAAATTTATATTAATTTAATTATTTATATTTATTTAAATTTATTTCGTCTCTTTTTAAACCTCATACTATCTGATTGGCAAATATTTTATATAATTGGATTTTCACATTTTTTCTGTTAATAAACTGGAAATCTATGTTTTGTTAGTTCTGTGCGTACATCTAGTTTTTGTTACGTCGATAGAAATAATAAATTCATGTCATAACATCAAATTAAAAAATTAAATTAAATTAGACATTTGTTGGACAAATTTCTTTTATATTGGGCTCTTATAGTCTTAAACAACACTTCATAAATCACTACCTAATTATTTCAAGTTGACCACTGTGCAAATTCATTGGGTTTCATATCGTTTTTCGCCTACATTTTGTGCATTATTTTCGTCATCTCGCAATGTCAAAATAACTTTATGATTTATTATATTTTTTGCTTCAGTAAAAAAAAACACGAATTTATTTCTTGGTTACATCTCATTAATTTTTTTTATTCACAAACGTCACAAAAGTAACCGCTTTTATGACCACCGGAGTAAAATTTTTTTTGCGCCTAAGCGTTTTTACTTTTTCCAATGCATTTTCTAGCATAAAATAACTAATTTTGGTTGTGACATTCTTTTTTGACTTCCAATATGTTTTCAGTTGAAAAAATAACAGTGTTAACAAGCGGACCCCACACTTAACAAATTATGAAAAATTTTAGTAGCAAAAAAAATTGAAAAAGTAAGATTAGGTTGTTGAAAGAATTCTAGAAAGAATTCAAAACTCAAATGCTTAAAACAATTAGATGTTGAAAGGAGTTGAACATAAGTACATAATTTAGAGAACCATCCACTTTACGGCCCGGATTTAGCTACGCTAGACATTTTCCTATCTATTTTAGATGAACAACAGTACCTATAGCAAAAATTTAAAAAGGCTTGCTGAAACTTTTTCAAAATGCTGAAATACTGTCCACCTTACAAATCCGATTTAGCTCCGCTTGACTTATTATGAGAGACTTATGGAGTAACATTTTTATTACAACAAAATAAAATCGAAAAAAAAATTTGATAAATCAGACAAATTCAGATATCTGTAAAAACACAATTAAAAATTTAAACATTGAAAAAGTTAAGTGATTTTAGCTCTGATCTAACTTTGTTAACAAATAGACAAAAAACCCTTAATTATGGAATTAGTTGTAAAATTTTTAAAATTAAATCCAAATTGCATGGAATTGGAAGTATTTGGAATTATTAAAATCATAGAATTGTTTGGAATTACTGGAACTATTTGTGAATTACTAAAATAAATGGAATTCTATTTGAAGTCATGGGTGATAATTTTTTATACGTAATTTTAATTACGTTGAATTTTTTTAGAACTATTGAAATTAAATTGGAATTGCAGAAATTATTTTGGAATTACAAAAATTAAGTTAGTATTACAGAAATTAAGTTGCAATTACAGGAGTTAAATTGGACTTATGGAAGTTAATCTTCTAAAACAAACTAAAACAGTAGAATTGCGATGTATTATTGGAATTACAGAAATTATTTCCGAATTAGTAAAATTTTTATGGAATTACTGAAATTTCTTTTGAAACTACTGGAATTCTTTTCGGAAATATCAATTTTTGTTTTTAAATTACGTTGAATTTTTTACAACTATCGGAATTATTTAGAATTACAAAAATTAATTTGAAATTACATGAGATAATTGAGAATTATAGGAATTAATGTAAAAACACTGAAATTACGATGGATTATTGGAATTTTGGTGATTTTTTTTAAATCGGAGTTAGTTTTTCAAATTTGTTCAAAGTTGAAAAAGCGTTCAGTTTGCTTTAATATTTATGAAAATTATGTGGTTCTTAGTTATTCGGCATAATTCTCGGTCTACTGTGTCTTTTTTTTTGCTTACTTGCAAAGCAAGTAATGATACTTTGTTCATTTACTTGCTAATTATAGTGTTGCTCTTTACTCTTGATCTGGATATCAAATAGTGTACGTTATTCGGCGTAAAAGTGAGTTTATGTGGTTCAGCCGTATTATCAACTAAGAACCATCACATAAACTATCACTTTTACTCCTAATAGCATAAAATACTCTTATGTTTACTTCCTTCATTTTTTGATGTGCAAGTAACAACACATATTTACAAACAAGTACACTTATTATAATTTTTATGCAACTCTGATCGCTCGTTTTTGTACATGTGAAGTAAAGCATGAGCAAACACAAAACATACACTTGTAAAATACATACTTTCCCTTATTAGACTACGAAAGCGTTTCGAAATCTCTCTCAAATTTATTAACTTCTAATTGTGCTGTTTGAATTCAGTTTACAACAAATTCTAATAAGATTTTCCCTATAAGATGTAAAACAATATGTTGCACAACTCAATGCTCTTATTGTTCCTCAAATAATAGTGAGAATAATCTCTTTGACTTGCTACATCAAAGCGTTTACTTAAGTCAAATTTCGTAATGAATAGAAACACTTTTACCTTGATTTATTTATTTATTTAAATACAAATGTACAAAAATGGACTGTGTATGTACAAAACTTAGAATAAATAATAAAATTTGTAAAATTACGGAGCCCCATATTCGTACCCGGGTCGCCCTTTGTTGCCATACCCTGAAGAATACGAGTCATAATTGTTCCCATTATTGTACCCGGAATTGTAATTATTCCCGCCTTGGTAGTTGTTGTAATGCTCCGGGTAATGCGCCACGCCTTCGTACCTCACATCGGCGTGGAATCCGGTCTGCCAATCGGCGTAGTAGGTGACGATCTGGGTCCGACCATCTGGTAATTGAACCCGGTATTCGCCTCTCACCTGATTACCATCGCTGGCTTCTTTCCGGTTGTAGTTGTTTCCGGAGTAGTCGTCTTTGACTTGGTACCCGAATTCGTACGCTTTGGGCTGAAAAGTAGCATTTGGGTCAGATATGGAAAGGTTAATCGGTGTATGGTTCAGTGGTTTTGGCTAGAAATGGTACCATTGCAATCGTGATTGCTCTGTTTATCGCTGAAATTAATTTGTGTTGTTTAGGAATGTTGTTTTTTCTGGTTTTTTATCGTGACTTGAACTGTTAGGAAATAAGTTATGTCTGATCACGATTTTACCATAATTTGGGTACTTAAGGAATAATAATTGGGTCATGATTGTAGTAGGCGTGATAGATGTTTGTGCTGTTAGGTTGATGGATTATTGATTTGTTTTATATTGGATTAAAAGGGTTTCAAAAACGCGATTAACTACAAAATTTCTTAATAATTAAATTTGCAAAAAATTTAGAGAAAAATGTTTTTCTTTGAAATTAGTATTTTATATTAAATTAAAACAACGAAATTGGTTAAAAATTTTACTTAAGTTTATCAAAATAATGTCTAAACAACTAAAATGAAGCTAAAACAACAAAAAAGTTTTGAAGAAATTTTGTTGTTGGCTTTTTCTTACTCTTACCAACAAATTTGAGCAAAGAACTGTAAAATAATACACTTACCGGCACAAAATTCGATCCATAATTTTTATTTAATTTTTCTCAACTAATTCTTGTTCTACAAGGCAGCAATTTTTTGAGAACGTTAAATTACACATTTTAAAACCAGCTTAAATTAAATAACAAATTTTTTATTTTTTCAATAACAAAAAAAAATGCAAAATTTTACGAAAACATTAAATCCGGAATTATACCTAATAAAGAGTTAAGACCTAAACCGAAGTTTTATTATTTTTTTACTTTGTTCTTTGGAAAACATATTTTTGTTTTTTTTTAACTTATTTGTTTTTGATAATGAAAAGGTTTAAAACAAAGTTGCCAAAAATGTAAATGAAATAGAAGTAACCACAATTTCAAGGTAATTACCCCAAAAAATAAATTTCTCATTATTTAAACTCAATAAAATAGTACGTAAAATAGTCATTTTGTAACTATTTTTAGTACTATTTTTTATTTTTAACCACTATTTTTGAAAAATTAATCATACACAATAATAGATTGAATTGTGTTTTTTAGAAGCTTTATCAAAATAATGTTGTACTAAAAATTACTATTTTATTGTTAGACCAAAGTGAAAATCATTGAGAAACAAAATAAAAAAAATGTAATAAAATAGCTTGACTTTGCGAACAAACATTACCACAACAATTGAAAAAGCAAAATTATGAGCTGGTAAAAAATTTCAAAAATAATTGGAAAAAAAACAATTTCAGTGCTACCAACAAAACCGAAAATATTTATTGATATTTGAGTAGTTTAAGATTTTATTTAAAACCTTTTTTCTATTTTTTTTATTATTTGGAGACGGTGTGTGTAAAAGTGGATTACGTTTCAGCAAAAAACTAACAAATTGAAAAAAATAGTTACAAAAAAATAAAAATAAATACAATAAAAAGTTTAATAGTAAAGCTAAATAAGCTTTACTTAAACTTTACTACTTTAATAAGCTAAATAAATAATAGCAACCTAAATATTTTAAAATCGTTTCTCATTTTACTTAAGTTTATCAAAATAATGCCCAAACCACTAAAATGAAGCTAAAACAACAAAAAAGTTTTGAAAAAATTTTATTGTTGGTTTTTTCTTACTCGTATTTACAAATTTAAGCAAAAAACTGTAAAATAACATTATTAAATAGTATAAACGTTTTTTTAAGTATTTTTTTTAGTACCTATTTTTTATTTTTAACCACTATTTTCGAAAAATTAATCATACGCAATAAAAAAGTGAATTGTGTTTTTAAAAGCTGTATCAAAAAATTTTGTAGCAAAAATAACTATTTTATTGTTAGACCAAAGTTAAAATCATTGAAAAACAATATAAAAAAAATGTAATAAAATAGCTTGACTTTGCGAACAAACATTAAAAATGACGCCACAATTTTGACATTTATTTCTGACATCTGTATTTATTTATGTTTGTTTAATGTTTCTGATGATCTTGTATATGATTTTCATAAAGTATTACAGATAGAATTTTTTTAACATTTTTTAATAATCCTGATATCTTACTATGAGCCCTGCTTGTATTAAAATAATCAACAAAAAATTATGATTAATCAAAATAAAGAAAATTAAGAAATCAATTATGGTAACACAAACAAACTTCGGAAAGGAAGAATATTATATTGGTGTTTCAAAAATAATTGAAAAAAAAACAATTTCAGTGCTATCAACAAAATGTTTATTGATATTTGAGTAGTTTAAGATTTTATTAAAAATCTTTTTTTGTTTTTTTATTATTTGGAGACGGTGTGTGTAAAAGTGGATCACGTTTACGCAAAAAACTAA
The DNA here is from genome assembly GCF_015345945.1 of Tribolium madens. Classification (NCBI taxonomy): domain Eukaryota; kingdom Metazoa; phylum Arthropoda; class Insecta; order Coleoptera; family Tenebrionidae; genus Tribolium; species Tribolium madens. Next base: position 6,593,876 of record NW_025400975.1, read on the forward strand.
CAAATTGAAAAAAAAACATTTACAAAAAAATAAAAATAAATACAATAAAAAGTTAAATAGTAAAGAACTGCAAGCTAAATATTTTAAAATCGTTTCTCATTTTGTTCGTTTTTAACTATTTTTACTATTTAATCGTTAATTAAAATTTAAATAATGAACAAAAAAAATGGAAGTACAAAAAACAAGAAATCGAAATTACATAAAATCAATAAAAACACTAATTCAACAGAATTTTGTATTAATTCTCATTGCACAACTCACCATTCAGTTTTATGAATGGAGGAATTAAAAAGTTGAATGAATACACGCCCACTAAAGAATTACAATTAACCGGAAAAAAGTCAAGTAGCCACAAATTACAACATAAATTAATGAATTTTGCCGTCCTACCTCCCCATGGTCCCCATGGTCTCCATGCCCATGCCCCTGGTCGTACCCATTCCCGTCGTACCCCGCAAAATTATTGATGGTATTAGCCAGAGGCGTCCCATAACTCGTGCTCGGGGGTTCACCCATCGCCGCCCCCAAAACCGCAACAACGATCCAAATAATCTTAAAACCACAAAACCTTAATTCCAAGCATTGTAACCACCCCGCAACCCTACCTTAGCCACCATCACGCACCACTTAACGTAACACAAGACTACCAGACGCAAAACTAATTTGGTTTATATATGGTATGCGATGTTTAGTAACCCATTGTCTGCGGTTAAGACTTTTACTCCAGTTAACTCCCACAAGTGGTTAAATCCCCGCTGCGCTTACGTTGCGTAACGTTACGACGACAATTTTACGTTTCAATTAACGATAATTGATGAAAGATCGCCTCTCAAGCTGAGTAATTAAGTTTCTATTTGCATTGACGTGCGGTTTTGTTGTTATTTCGATCAAAAGATTGTTGATTTTTTCATTTGAAGAATGAATAGGAGATGATGAAATTTATTTTTCTAATTAATATTCAAGCTTCGACAAAATTGTGAAGATGTTCTACAAAGAGAATCATTTCAATTTCCACACATCGAGGGATGATATAATCTAAAATTGTAGGAAGTGGCTTCATTGCAACATTAATCTTATCCTAATTTATTTCTGTTTATTTTCACATGGCCTCAATCAGCGAGGAAAAGTCTTTCTAATGTCTTTAAACCACAAGTTGAAGGAAAATTTTGTGAAGGAATAAGATGTTTAGATGAGAATCTACGTTTTTGTTGTGCAAACTCTGTTGCATTCATATTTGGTGTGAATGAAGCGTCGATGATATCTATGGTAATGAACAGTCAAGGTTTACTCTTGTTACATTATGGACATGGAAAAAGCTTTTGTAGTGACATAAAATCTTGATTATTTTTGTGTTCTTACCTAACCATAGCGCTATTCTCTTTTATTAACCGATTGTTTAGACACAAAAGCGGAAAAAGGCGTGATTAAGCCGAGATTTATTACTTTACAAGAGTTTTGTATCAATCAATTATTCCCACATTACGCACTGAAAACCATAAAAATTAAGTTATTTTTTTACTTGTCATCAATACAAACTTTTTTATTAACAGAAATAGTCCAAATTACATATATTACATATACAGAGTGATCTACATACTAACTTTACGACTCTTTTTAATAACATTAAAAAATAATTTAAAAAAATTAGTCAACATTGTTTTTGTAATTTCTCTCAAGACAGAAATAAAATTTCCACCGGGGTTTATATACATATAATTTTAAGTAGGACTAGAAAACAAGGATAGTAATAAAAGTAGGTAATATGAGGTCAATAATGAGTCACTTTCCAACGTATATAAAAATTAGATATGTCGAGTAGAAAAGGCAACATTTTTAATAAATTTTAAGAATTCCGATTTTTTATTAACAGAAATATTCCAAATTGCATATATTAAATATACAGAGTAATCCACATACTAATTTTACGACTCTTTAGTAAGAGCATAATAAGCAAGATTTTTAATAAATTGAAAATTAATTTAAAAAAATTAGTCAAAATTTTTTGTTTTTTTATTTATCTCAAGACAGAAATGAAATTTCCACCGAGATTTATATACATCTATTTTTATGTAGGACTAGGAAACAAGGATAGTAATAGAAGTAGGTAATATGAGGTCAATAATGAGTCACTTTCCAATCCAACGTACATAAAAATTAGATAAGTCGAGCAGAAAAGGCAACATTTAAAATAAATTTTATGAATTCCGATTTTTTAGTAACAGAAATAGTCTAAATTACATATATTAAATATACAGAGTGATCCACATACTAACTTTATGACTCTTTCTAGTAAGAGCAGAATAAGCAAGATTTTTTATAATTTAAAAATTAGTTTAAAGAATTTGTCAAAATTTTTTGTTTTTTATTTATCTCAAAACAGAAATGAAATTTCTACCGAGGTTTATATACATATAATTTTAAGTAGGACTCGGAAACAAGGATAGTAATAGAAGTAGGTAATATGAGGTCAATAATGAGTCACTTTCCAACGTCCGTCAAAATTAAAAAAGTCGAGCAGAAAAGGCAACATTTTTAATAAATTTTATGAATTCCGATTTTTTATTAACAGAAATAGTCCAAGTTACATATATTAAATATACAGAGTGATTCACATACTAACTTTACGACTCTTTTAAGTAAGAGCAGAATAAGCAAGATTTTTAATAAATTAAACATTAATTTAAAAAAATTAGTCAAAGCTTTTTGTTTTTTAATTTGTTTCAAGACAGAAATGAAATTTTCACCGAGGTTTAATACATATAATTTTAAGTGGGACTAGGAAACAGGGATAGTAATAGAAGTAGGTAATATGAGGTCAATAATGAGTCACTTTCCAACGTATATAAAAATTAGATAAGTCGAACAGAAAAGGCAAAATTTATAATAAATTTTATGAATTCCGATTTTTTAGTAACAGAAATAGTCTAAATTACATATATTAAATATACAGAATGATCCACATACTAACTTTATGACTCTTTCTAGTAAGAGCAGAAAAAGCAAAATTTTTAATATATTAAAAATTAATAAAAGAAATTAATGTCAAAAATTATTTTTATTTACTTTTTTAATATTAATCTCAAAACAAAAATAAAATTTCTACCGAGGTTTATATATAATTTTAAGTAGGACTAGGAAACAAGGGTAGTAATAGAGGTACGTAATACATATACCTAAGGTCAATAATGAGTCACTTTCTAAAGTTCGTCAAAATTAGAAAAGTCAAGCAAAAAAGCAACATTTTTAATAATGTTGATTAATTTTGAAAATATTTTTTTATTATCTGTTGATTGCAAAAAATAAAATTTAAAAGACGCATATTAATGAATTTTTTACTTAAAAATTTTAAAAAATTAACAACGAAGAATA
>NW_025400975.1:6597770-6602136 GCF_015345945.1 Tribolium madens
TGGGTTTGCACCTTAAAACTTTAATTTTTTGACATTAGTAGTATTAAAAATAGTAGATACTATCGACGTGGCAAGTGTTTCATTTCTGGCGACACATTAAAAATTTTTTTTTTTTAATTTATCTTTAAACAAAAATGAAACTTTTAGGTTTACACATAATTTAAAGTGGGACTAAAAACAAAAGTAGTAACAGAATAGTAATAGGGGTAGGTAATATAATGAAATTTCTACCGAGGTTTATGTGTAATTTTAAGTAGGACGAGGAAACAAGGGCAGTAATAGAGGTAGATAATATGAGGTCAGTAATGAGTCACTTTCTAACCTCCGTCAAAGTAATAAAATGTAAAAAAAGTTATAAAAGAATATAAAAAAACAAAGTTATAAAAGCCAATTATCATAAAAAAACACCACTATAAAAAATCCCCAAATGCGAACAACAAGTTTACCCAATCCCAAATTGCAAAATCTTCTCAATATTTCCCATTTATCATCAACTGCTTGAGAACTGTTCTAAACTAGATAACTAATTAATTAAATAAGTCTAACAAATTAAACAACATTTCGACAAATCTAGACAATTAATTTTGAAATTTATCACGACCCGTTGACCTACATTTTATTGTATTTCTTTCACAAGACTGGAGAATCGCCGACTCGTAATTTTTAATTTGGGCAAAATAACACTTAAATTAAGATTAATTGCACGCGAACCACCAACAAATCAATATTTGGCTCAATTATGTGGTTATTAGAGTCGAAGATTGATTTTTCTGAAACGTGTTCCCAAACTCATGACCATCTTCCAATTACGTAACGTAATTGTAATTTGTAATTACACACTGGGAATTTTACTTATTTCCAAATAACGCAATTAATGGTTAATTGTATTACTTGTAAGTTTTTTGCATATTTATTGTTACTTAAATTGCGAGTAATTACCTTTTTACCAATTTATTTTCTGGGATAATATAATATTGCTTGCAAAATATATCAAGCGTATTTAATCCATTATCACAAAATGTAATAAAAGAAAGTGTTTTTTCTACCCAGGAAAACATCTTTTAATAAAATTACGAAATTTTAATTATGAGAAACGCCTCGCCACAGTTGTCCTTGATCCAATTCATGATACTCAAAGTGGCTTAAGTCACTTTAAATGAAAAGATGATTGCAATACACAAAGTTCACGAACGTAGCTAATAGCAGGAAGTAAGTGGAATTTTACTTCACCACGATATTAAAATATTTTGAATTAAATTTTTCTTTCATGTTGGAAAACCTTGATTTATGGCGTGTGAATGAGGCTTGAGAACAATCTTATTGCCTGTGATACACTTTAAGAAAAGTGCTAATTTAAAATGTAATGTTATGTAAAACGCAAGCAGCTTAATTATAGATAATTTCTGTACTGAATCTAAGATTTGCAGAAATAGAAACACAAAACAAAAAGACAAAAACGAGAAAAACACTTTTACTTGCTTTACGACGAAAATTATTGAATTGGATTTTGGTTATAACACAGCTAATGACCAAAAAATATTATCTGGGACACCTTGTACAGTTTATATATTAGTCTTTTCTGAAAAAAACTTTTCTTATAGTTTATTTATTTTATTTATTTCTTAATAAGTTTTAATCCTATTAGGAGTCTGTAAGAGTCGAGTTTAAAAAAAATACAAATTTCTAGTTTTTAAAAAAATTCACCTATAATTGTAAACAGGTGAAAAGAAATTATGAACGTTTCTTTTAAGAAAAATTACATTTCCAATGCATTATTCACGAGCAATTTGCGATTTTAATGAGCAAGTAATGGAAGTGGAAGTCACCAATACTTTGTGTGTTAATTAAACAAATTGTATTTAGTTTTAATTAAAGTGCGAAAAACGTCGAGGGGTGCTAGAAAATGTCAACTTCATTAAAGAAATAATGAGAGTTTCGCAATTAAAATTAAATATAAAGCAGCATTCGAACGCTCCGAACGAATTTAAATAATTTGCATTTGGCACTGAATTTATATTAGTAAACGAATTAAGTCCATTTTATTAAAGTCCAATCTTTAATAATCTGGGAGCGGTATCCAAACAAAACCAAGCCCGATTTTAATCAACACTATGAGCTTCGCCGCTGTCTCTTATTCGAGACCAAATTGTGATTTAAATACGAACACCAAAACTCACTATATTTCAATAAAAGACACAAGAATATTCATCAAAAAGTTAAATTTATTAATAGTATTACTACCACAATCACATTTTGTTTACAAAATGGTGCAGAAACAGCAATCTACCACTGGTCGATGGTGGTGGTGGTCAAAATGTGGAGGCCCATGATGTGGTGGATGATGGTGATGGTCGAAATGGGGCGGCCCATGGTGATGGTTGGGACGAAATCCACTATGCCCCCCGTTATGCCCTCCGTGGTGCCCGCCGTGATGAGGCATTATTGTTGCTTATAAAACTGAGAAAACATAACCGTAAAATCAATAAATAGAAAAAAAATTATCTTATCTTTGACACAGTAAACATCCTCTTATTTTATCTTGATAAAAAATGATTCATTGACTAATCAGTTTTACATTCATATTTTACAAAATATCTTTTTTTGAGGCTAAATAATAATTAGAATATTCGACAACTCTATCTCAGTCTTTTCACTAATTTTGTATTTTTTTTGTCTTGAATCACCTGCATCACCTGGATATACAATGTTTTAGTAAAAAATTAAATAGTTTTAATGTATCTATTTCATTATTTTTTTTTAGAATTGTATTTCGTTGCGGTTTTATTTTTTATTTTTTTTTCTTATTTTTACATTATTAAAATCTGCAAATTGTGTTTTCTACTTTGGATTTTAAAAATCAAACACTAAAATGTATTTACTTGATACTTGAGGTGAAACCAAAGGGGTTGAAAAGCTATGCAAAAGAGAATAAATTCTAAAAAATGTTTAAAAAAATATTTTTTTACAGAATTTGGAAATCAAAAGTTGCTAAAATCTTTGACTCTTATTTTATCTTGATAAAAAATGATTCATTGACCAATTCAGTGAAAACGTTACAAATTGTTTAAAAATTTATTCGCATGTCTTTGCTGCAATGCGCAGCGATCTGATTCTTTCCCCATGTGACGTGACCACCACCACCACCATGCCGCATGACGGAGATGTTCCAACCCGGGTCAGGATTAGATCATAAAAGCCGTTTAGGCTGCGTGCTAACCGATAATTGCTTATTAAATTACGTTTAAACTGTCGTAAATCCAATTTAAAGCGCAAATATGAAAAGTTAAATCGACGATATCGGTCCGAATACACTTCGCCAAACAGCTTGTAAAATAATATTATTATATCGATATTGCGAGTACTTGTTGGTTGTTATGGCTATTGCCGCACATTGATTTAACACCGGTGTGGTGCAATAACGCCAGCTTTACTGCACTCTCGACACGCGCCCGAAAATACCTCACAATTACTTCAAACAAACATAATTTCTACTTTTGCGCCTAAGCGTTTTTACTTTTACCATGACAATTTCATTTACAATTTCTGGAAAATTACATTTTGACTACTAACTGCACTAGTTAAATTAATAAACACTAATTCTGAGACTGTCTATCTGCGTTGTTTTGATTTCAGTACTTGCAAAGTGTCCGGATTATTTTGTTCATTTACTTGCTAATCTTTACTTTTAATATAAATACGTTTGTGTAGAGTAAAACTAGAAGTGAGTTTATGTGGCTCAGATGAATTATTTGCCTCACTACGTTCAGTCTTTCCTAATAAGCTATCACTTCTCCTCTTAATAACATAATATATTATTAAAAAAATGTGCAGAAAAATGAGCATTATGTGATATAAAATTTTACATATTATTTTGAATAATATACATGAGAATTTCTATTTTTCAAACATGTTTTTAGTTTATATTTAAAACGTTTATCTTGTAATCTAATAAAACCCCAGAATTGTGACAAAAATTTACCAAGAGTTATAAATATACAATTCTTCTTATGTAATAAACTATTACCGAAGAGAAAAAAACATCACAGCTAATTATTTTTCCAAAAAAATATTATAATTTCTCAACTGTAATGGCAGAATACAGGATAATGTTAGTAGTTGTGTTGAAATATTGAGAGGTCAGGTCAGGTCAGATCGGGTCAAAAAAGCCTTAACGATTCATTCTGGTAATTTCTGAAACTTAATGTTATTTTCGACAAGAAATTATCCAAAATTTCTATCATCTTATTATTTTTAATAAAATGATATTTTTCCTTAAGACTGTTTTTGTTGGTTTTAACCCAATTGTTTAAAAAAAAAAGAGAAAACTTGAGGAACTAATCTCAGAGATTATATTTTTTTTCAATTT
>NW_025400975.1:6602296-6609874 GCF_015345945.1 Tribolium madens
AAAATGATTAGTTTTTAGGTATAAAAATGTATAATTTATGATTAACATTACAAAATTTGTAATTATAAAGGTAAACAAACACAGCTAAATATCTTTACAAAAAATATTATAATTTTATAATTTTCAAACTGTAATGACAGAATACAAGATAATGTTAGTAGTTGTGTTCAAGAGCTCAGGTCAAATAAAGCCAAAACAATTAATTTCTTAAATTTAATCGTATTTTCGACAAAAAGTTATGTAAAATTTCTATCATCTTATTACTTTTAATAAAATGATACTTTTGTTTGGTTGTTTTTGTTGGTTTTAACTTAAAATTTAAATAAGCAAAAGTGAAAAAATCTTAGAAAAATTTTAACACAAAATTTTGAAATCAAAAATTGCTAATTTATTGTCATTAGAACTTCCGGCTTTTTGTTGTAAGAAATTTTTTAATTTTTTTGGTATGAACCGATTTTAGAGAATAAACTTTCCTATAACTTAGAATTTAAAAACATAGATAGTGCACGAAACATAAATCATTATTTCTTTTGGCTTTACATAAATATCATAAAACTTTTATGAATGTAAGTGGGCACTTATTTGTAGAATCTGGAAAAATATAGTTTGCTTGGCGATAAAAAAATAAGTAATTAAGTATAATTTGTAATTTGTAACTTGCGCCGACATCGGAACGTGAACGTGGAGCAAAATTCAGCGAGCTTTATCGTCAGATATTAAAATAACACATAAAACCGTTGCGGATGGAGCTTAATCCGACAACTATCGTTTTAACGTTGCCAGATAAATGCGAAACTGCTCGCTATAAGACTGTTATAAATTATTCCCAGTTGTCGTATCTCTTCCTCGCACTGCATGTGAGAGAAGAAAGAAGTCGGTGTCATCCAGAGAAAGTCGAAATAATGAAAAACCCGATTGTCATGGAAATAGAGTCTCACAAGTCTTGCACTTCAAGTCACAAGATTAAAACTGGCCTCACAAAATAGCTAAAAATTTAAATTTTTGCTTCGAATCTGTTATATGTTTAGATATCTAGTCGATTTATTGGCGTTTTAAACTACAAGACTGCAATAAATTTGTCTGGTAGATTAGAGTGTACCTCGTGAGATTTACGGCGACTCTTATAATGGTTTAATAAAACCCCTTTCTATTCAGATTTTATTAAAGTGTTTCTGTGCACTATAACTTTGCAAGTTATGCGTCGAGAGTTCATCTTCTTGCATGCGAGAATCGATTGCAATAAGTTTGCGTTTTGTTGCAATGTTGAGGCGCCAATTAATCTGCTTCGGGTGGGACGATGAAAACCGCAACTTGAAACAATTCGTGTTCATGACAGAAGAACTTGGAGCGGAAATTTATATTCCAATCGCTAAACCGACAAAATGAATGACTTCAAACAAGCACTTTTTCGTCAAGAGCAAAAAGAAACTAGTTATAGTTGTTTCTAACGAGACAGTTGGCGAGGATTCTTCGTTTCGGGTTTCTTCTCAAAAATGCAAATTATACAGAGAAGCGTTAATTTGTTGTACAATTTTTTCGAATTTAACCGAAGATTGCTTCGAATTACTAGAATTCTTTTTGGAATTATCAGAGATCGGAGTTGAATTTCTTAGAACTATCGAATTAACTTGGAATTACAAAAATTAATTTAAAATTACAATTTTGGTAACATTTTTTTAGAATTAGTGGAATTATTAGAATTTTTGTAAAAGTATTTATTGTTTTTTTTTAATTTCTGAAATTTGTTTAAAATCACCGGAAATAATTTCTTATGAATGTCTTAGAATTATCGGAATTATTTTCTAATTACCATAATTGAATTTTAATTATAAGAATTAATATGAAAAAAATGAAATTGCGATGGATTACTGGAATTTCTGACTATTTTTTTGCAATCACAAAAACAAGTTGGAATTACAGAAAATAAGGAATTAATTTGAAATTATAGGAATTAATTTGAAAACAATGAAATTACGACGATTATTTTTTTTTCTGAATTAGAATTAGTTGTACCTACATATTTTTTTAAGCCCCTCGAAATTATACGAAACCGAAAAAAGATTTTTAACATAAGAAATGAAATTTTTAAATATGTGCTAATAAATAGTATATTATATCACATAAAGTAAAGAAGAGATTTTTTACTGTAGAGCTGTTTATTAAACCAACAAAATGAATGACTCCAAACAAGCACTTTTTCGTCAAGAGCAAAAAGAAACTAGTTATAGTTGTTGATTCTTCGTTTCGGGTTTCTTCTCAACAATGCAAATTATACAGAGGAGCGTTAATCAGTTGTACAATTTTTTGGAATTTAATCAAAAATTTAAATTACTGGAATTATCAGAGATCGGAGATAATTTCTTTTTAAAATTAAGTTGAATTTCTTAGAACTATCGAATTAACTTGGAATTACAAGAATTAATTTGAAATTAGAATTTTGGTAAGATTTAAAAGTACCTATCGGATTTTTTTTTTAATTTCTGGATTTTTTTTAAAATCACCGGAAATAATTTCTTATGAAAATTACGTTGAATGTCTTAGAATTATCGGAATTATTTTCTAATTACCATAATTGAATTTTTTTAATTATAGGAATTAATATGAAAACAATGGATTACTGGCATTTCTGACTATTTTTTTGGAATCACAAAAATAAGTTGGAATTACAGAAAATAAGTTAAAATTAAAGGAATTTATTTGAAATTATAGGTATTAAGTTGAAAACAATAAAATAAATGCAAGGCTATATAAAAATCTTCTCTAGTAATATTTTTTTCACTTCTCGCATATTTGTTTTTGTGTGAAGAATATAACCATACATAATGGGCATGTTGACGTAACATGTCGTAATTCACAACTATTATTTTTGTTATTTATTACCTGAGTTATTAACTTAAGTTGGTAGTATTTTTTTATTCTCATCGTAAATAAGGTTTTGTCAATTTTTTACTTGTGTGTTTACTGTTAAAGAAATTTTTTAATTTTATAATATAAAATATTTGTTAAAATAACATAAAAATGCAAAGAAAGAAAAAAAACTGCTATGGTTTAAAGAAACCACGATGCAAGTGAAATTTATTTTGGATCAATACAGATCAATACACTGATCAAAACACACAAATACCGCGGAGCACTTGCACGAATGAGTAAGAATATAAATGCTACACGGTCAGCTGATGCGAGTTATGGGCGCCGACACTTTACCCCCACTCCGCGGCCGGCTGTAATGCTACATGCGATAGATGAACTAACAAATTTTGAAGCAATGAAATAAAAGTGTCACTTTAAAAAGTGTTAAAATTTGCTCAACTACCAATAGTATTTCAACACAAAATAAGCCCATTTTTTTGACAGTTCTGACAAGGACAGAAGATTAGAGGTGTTATTCTAATGTTTTTAATAAGAAATTCAAGTCTTTTTTATTTGCTTTGGAAATACTATATTTGTGTCAATATATACTTTATTATTGTTCTTGGTCAGTAATGGAAATGATTATTGACCACTAAAAGAGAAAAACACTTTGCTGTCTTTCCATGAATTTAGCACAAATTTCAAAGTAGAAAGGCTAGATTTTAATAAAGTTTGTCGTTTTATTTGGACTCAGCGTGAGCTTTCTTGTTAATTCCGGTAAATAATTCCCGCCACATTCCGGCGGCGTCCATTTTTGTCCGGCATGTTCATTCCAGCGCGTCTGAAACTCTTCACTTGCATTAATCCAGCCGTAATTGTTTAAACCCGCCATCACGAAGTTAAACCCGGTTTACGACGTAATAAAGATGTCAGAATGTGTAGCGACCCGCACGATGCTAACCTGCCATGTTCAGTAGTGCATCTGGTTGTTGGAGGTGGTGGCGCTGATGGTCACAACTTCCGCATTCGTACACATTCCTGCAGTTAACATTTCATTATCGTGTTGGCAATTAGTCTGAAACTGCTCATGCAGGATAATATTTTCAGGAAATGACACGACGCACCAGACAAGCATGAAAACATACATGAAAAGTAGGAAGATATCTTCTACTTTTCAGAAGTATAAATCCTGAAAAAAAATCTTAATTTTTTTATTTTACAGCTTCTAAAACTAGAAAAATTGTCGGCCTCGCTTCGCTTGGCCTCCGATTTCTGAGCTTAGCACGGAAAGACTTTCTACTCTAAATGACATATACTATTTTATCTTCAAACCGATCACAAAAAAACAAAAATTTGAACCTACTTTTACTTTTTAACGTTAAACGGCATCTTGCTATTTTTAATTTTCGATTTTTCCTGAAAAAATTCTTAAAGTCATAAAGGTATATAAGACTTTGTGACCAATTTTTGTGGTCTCTCGGTTTATTTTTCTCTTAATTTTGCTCAAAAATCAATTAAATCGAGTGAATCATACAAATTAACATCAATATCTACTTTCTGTAATTTTAAGATTTTGCAAAATAAATGACCCTCTGGTTCAAAAACGGAGTATGTCGAGCAAAACAAGCTAAGAATAATATCAATCTCGATGAAATTTTGTAATTTTTTAGGCTGCTGTTTAAACAAAAAATTTTATTGTCTTTTTCTCAAAAACAAAAACTCTCGAAAACCGCAAAAACTACACCATTTTTAGCCCACCTTGTTAAATTTTTGGCTTGTTTTTAACAAAATTTTGCGAATATACTATTGTGTTTATATAGTTACAAATGTACTAAAACATCGATAAAGATAAAAGTGACATCATTTTCGGCCCAAACAGTGATTTTTAGTTTAGACTAAATTTTGCAAAAAATTGCATTTCTACCTAAAAAAAACGTGCTAAGTTTCAGCTTAATTTACTGACTTTTTGGTTTCTTTTAGTAAAATGAAAAAAATAAATGAGATTTTTTATCAATCTCGATTTAATTTTGTCTCTTTAAACAACATTTTTTAGTTTTTTTAACACTCAAAAACCGAAAAAATAACACAGTTTTTAACCTACTTTGTTGAATTTTTGGTTTTTATTTTTAACAAAATATTTCTCGTTCTAGCTGAAAATCTAAAAGGCAAACGTAAATTGTCACTTTTTAGTAAAATCTCGTAAAAAACAATAGTTTTATTAATTTTATTAATTAGTAAATATACTAATTCTAAATTAGCATTTTAATAAAAATTTAAAAATTTTCAACGGTGTTGCTAAGTTTGGTGACTTTCACGCTAGTGTGGTGATCTGTAAAAATTCTAATTTTGTTTTTTTAGAATAAAAAAAAAATTAAAAATACCTAAATGATATTTACTTTTTTGAGCATTTTCCACGCTTTGCAAGCAGAAACGTGATTATTTCGACCAATTTTCTCAAAAAACATCAAAAAATTACCAAATTGGTAAGATAGTTCTATTTGTTTTTCACGAGATTTTACTAAAAAGTGACAATTTACGTTTGACTTTTAGTAGGTACATTTTTCAGCTAGAAAAGAAATATTTCGTTAAAAACATAAACCAAAAATTCTACAAAGTAGGTTAAAAACTGTGTTATTTTTTCGGTGTTTGAGTGTTTAAGCAGGTTTTTGAGATAAAGATAAAAAAATGCTAAAATTTTGTTTAAAGAGGCAACAAATTTACAAAATTAAATCGAGATTGACAAAAAATCTCATTTTTTATAAAACAATCAAAAAAGGGAGTAAATTAAGCTGAAACTTAGCAAGTTTTTTTTAGCTAGAAATGCAATTTTTTGCAAAATTTAGTTCAAAAATCACTGTTTTGGCCGAAAATGATGTCACTTTTGTCTTTACGAGTGTTTTAGTACATTTTTAGCTATAAACACAATATATTCGCAAAGTTTTGTTAAAAACAAGCAAAACATTCAACAAGGTGGGCAAAAAATAGTGTTATTTTTGCGGTTTTCAAAAGTTTTTGTTTTGAGGAAAAAGACAAAAAACATTTGTTTAAACAGCAGGCTAAAAAACTACAGAATTTTATCGAGGTTAATATTATTTTTTGCTTGTTTTGGTCGACATACTCCGTTTTTGAACCAGAGGGTCATTTATTTTGCAAAATCTTGTTCAAACAAAATATAATAAAAACTGAGGATTTTCATTTAAAAAAAAACAGAACTTAGGTGTATATCTTATTTTGGGACACCTCTATATGAATAAAAATCTTTTTATAATGTGCCTCATTGTTAGATCTAGGGCCTAAAAAAATCATGTCGATAACTTGTATAGAAAAAAAGTTATGGAGGTTGCACACACCCGTGGGTCACCCTGTATGTAGAGCTGTAAGAAGTGTGAGATTTTTGAAGTTGTCGAAATGAAAACGTGTAAAAAAAGTGCGAGCGATTCTTTTAGAAATCGCTTATTGCATAAAGATAAAGAAACGATTTGTCTCCGAGAGCTCAAATTACATTTTAAAATAGCTCTTCAGTCGTCCTCTAGCTTTGCAGAGCCATCCCTTGTGTGCACCGGATGCGGAAAACTTAAGAGAACTTAACACGTGCGGGCATTGCGCTATTTCATCTGATCTGAATCCAATAGGTAGGAAGGATCTTCTTTGTTTTCCAAGTTTCCGCTATATTCGTGCTCTCGAGAGTGTAAATCCTTCTTTTTGTTAGCACAGTTAGTCGATGCGGGCGCCTTCAAACACCTCGCCGAAGCGCATTCAGAATCCTAAAACGAACTCTAACGAACCGCTTATTTTTATATATCAGACAATCTCGTTAGCTCGTTTATGATATTTACAAAGTTAGTCGCGTCTCTTTCACCACCCCCACAGAAGCTCAATTTTCTTTATTCACTCGTAAAGCACGCACATAATCCCAATTTTTTATTGCGATTTTAACGTAAACTTTATGGTGGAAAATCAATTAGTGTAGTTGCACGACGATAATTAAATTTTCGTGTCAATGGGCTGTTTTTCAGGGATTTCAGACTTCTTTTTTCAGTCTTTTGTTACCGAAACAAGAGTATACATTCGAGGTTTTCTCCGCCAAGTGCCGCCGATTGATTTATGTTTTATTATTTGCTTCTTTAAAGTGTTTGAACTCGGGACAAAAGGCCTCGTTTTGTGATAAAACAAACACATCGGAGATGCTTACAGCAAAACATAATTTCGAATTAAATCGTGAAATTTTCAAGTATCGGAAAGTGCATGTGGGGAGGTTTTTGCAAGGTGGAGATAAGGCACGCAAAAGCTTTATTGGGGCTAATCAATATATTATTTAATTAGCTCTCGGGACAATCCACCCGCACGATCACTAATGAAGGCTCTGAGTTTTAGAAAAAAGCTCGAGTTTTTGCACGTAGGTAAGATACTTTCTCATGTTCGCGTTCCCAGGGCATAAAAAGGATTAATGGGCTACAGCGGTTACTTTACTGGATGGAGTTTAGACTGTGATAGGGCCATGTCTAAGCTATCCAATATTTTATTTCAACGAGGGAGAGGATCACAGGCAAATTGGGAATGCTGTCAAAATGTTTTTGGTTTTTAATATACAAAAAATTTTTTTTGACTTATTGGAACACAACGGTGTACATTTTTCAACGACCGGTTAGAAGAGTTTTTTAATGTTTCAATATTAAAATAAAAAAATGTAGCATTCTTTTAATAAATTTTTTTTTTTGTTTTTTTTAG
>NW_025400975.1:6610927-6616937 GCF_015345945.1 Tribolium madens
GTGCAAACTTTAAACCCTCATAACTTCGAAATTTTTATAGATAAAATTTTTTTAACATTTTTTCCATGTTCCTGGTATCTTACCCTATATGGCATTTTTCTCTGGGACGCGAGTTCTGGCGCACCCTGTATACAAGATGTAACAATTTTTAACTGTGTTATCAAATAACTAAAATCTAATTCAATAATTTCCGTCGTATTTCTAGCACGTAAACGTGTTTTTCTCGTTTTTGCCATTTTTTAATTTGTTTTGTGTTGTTATTTCTGCAAATCTTAGATTCCAGTACAGAAATTATCAATAATTGAGCTGTTTGAGTTTTATCACCTTCAAAAACTCAAAAAAAATAAATTTTTTTACACTCAAACCAATAACTTTTTTGAGCCTTTAGGACTTTTATAAATGTAGAAAACGTTATACAGGGTGATTCTTAAATAGACTGACAAAATTTTATCCTTGGTAGTAGAAAATAAGAACATGCTGGAAAAAATATTTAAAAAATTCTTTGTTTAAACGTTCTTCAAATAAAATTTATTAAAGTTATTTTCGAAGTAAAACGTACGCCACTGATGTTTTCGCACAGATAGTGGAAACCATGGTATTAACGTACTTAATCATTGCAWCAATTCATAAACGCCGTAAGTGGCACGGATCAAGGGGGTTTTGCCCCTAAAAGATATAAACGTAAAAATGGTACAGTTTGTTTCCATTTATCCTTAGGAAGCTGTGATACAATTTTGTCGGTCTATTTAAGAATCACCCTGTATAGATCAATTTAAAAGTTATTTTTTTATTTTTGTTGGAATTTTGGTCGATTTTTAGTACATGGAGCAATTTTTTGCTAATAACTCCGTTAGTTCTCTTATGTATAATATAATCTTCTATCATATAAAAATAAGATTATTGTTCTACGACAGTTATTAAGAAAATTGCTAATAAAATCAAAAATATACAGGATGCACCAAAACTCGCGCCCTAGAGAAAAATGCCCAAGGCAAAATACCAAGAACATGAAAAAAATGTTAAAAAAAATTATCTATAAAAATTTCGAAGTTATGAGAGTTTAAATTTTGCACTTTGACTCTATTTATTTCCAAGCTTTTTTGCTACAGACTATTAGAAGAGGAAACAAGGAAGCTGTATCCTAAATTGTAACTCTGTTTAATGTTATTTGTAACTTTTATTGGCAAAATTTTTGTACCTTTCCTAAATAATTATAAAAAAGCATATACAAGATCATAAATAGACATAAAAATGACAAATGTCAAAAAATAAATTTCAAAATTTTTTGACATCGAATTTTTTAAACATTTTTCCCATGTTCCCAGTATCTCACCTTACTTGAAATTTTTCTTTGGGGAGCGAGTTCTGACACACCCTGTATATTCCGTTATAACTTGTTCTACAATAATACAAAAAAATTGTAATAAATAAGTAGTTGTTTATTTGATACAAAAACTTTAAAAAAACAGGAGTAATATAGCAAACAATATTTTCTATAGGTATTAAGCAAAAGTGCTAGAATTTAGATGATTATTGTTTTGTGCTTATTCTCTAGATTGATTGTGTTTCAATCGTGGTTGAAATTGAATGGGTGCAGACAAGCGTTAATTCAGTTTTGTAATTTTTGCTTAGCGTTTCTGTATAGTCGGTGTATTCTCCAATCAAGAGAATGCTTTCGGCGGAAATTAAAAATCCCGATCAGGAAACCATCAGAGCTCAAGTCGGTAATTTAATCTGACCTGACTAATGGCGCTTTAGATAATGGGCTGGAGGCGATTGCCATCGGCCCTGTCACTCTTTAAGATTTAAAAAGGGTCTTTTGTGTGATTTATCCTCGCCATTAGTCAACTGTCTCATTTGCAATTGCAGATGAACGTGGCAAAAATACAATTGAAGCTTTTCGAGCAGCGCGTCCTCTTATCTGGCGAATATAAAGCCGGCGGTTTACTGGCGAAGAACGCGCCATAAACATTATCTACACTGTGTAGATGATATGTAAGAAGTAAACTTGCTTTATCCCTTTTATACGGCGCACTTTTGTTGTTTTAATGGAAGTCGTCCCGGAATTTTTATCGCTCTTCGAAAATATGCGACCGGATTTAATTGCCCAAAAGCGATGTTTCCGGTCGATATTACCGGATTTATACCAGATTGAGACATTTCGTGCCTCTTTTATTATTTTTGTTTATTGTTGTTGCTTTAAATTTACCCATACAGGGTGTCCCAGTTGAAAAAGTCCACTAGTGACCTTTAAATGATAAAATTGAAAAAAATTATATAGGACATTGATAGATACTAATTTAGTCCATCGCCTAAAATTACTTTCAACTATACAGCATGTCTCAAAAATAAGTTACGATACAAACTTGTGTTTTCTTAAATGAAACACCATATGTTTCTTAGCGTTTTTGGATGTAGATTTTTATGACAATGTTTTTAAGATAAACTTTTATTGGTCCATTTTTTTAGTTTTTAAAATAAAACGTTTTTTTTGACGAAAACATGCACTTTTTAAAAATTTATTACACAAAAACTAAGACATTTAGAAATATTTTTTTACTACCGCAAAGAAGAAGGTACAAGCTATACCTAAGGTTGTAATATTTTTTTAGTGTGTTACATTTGCAAGTTTAGTAACTTAAAAAATTCAAATACAACACCCTATTTATTGTTTTTGAATTTAAAAGATTATTAAATTGTCTTTCTAAAATTATTACTTTTAGGTGTTTATAATCAATAACTAAAAAGATATTTAACGTTAAACATTAAAAAAAAAATTACTATTGTTTCAGTAGCCAAAAAGTGCACAGTTGCACAAGAGATGAAAGAAATATCATTTTATAATCACATTTGTGTTAAACTGAATCCATTATTCTTTATTTTTACAATAAAACAATTTGAATTTCAATATTTACAACGACTTTTACAATCTTTAGATAAATCAACGGATGTGATCCGTGGTGGAATTACTGTGGTTGCTATAGTATCAACAATGCTGAGATATTGATAATTAATTAATATTGAATGTTAAATATCTTTTAATTAGAATTGATAATTCTAAACATTAAAAGTTTATTTTTTTTAGATAGACAATTTATCAATCTATTAGTTGCAAAAATAAAAAAATAGGGTGTTCCATTCAAATTTTTTAAGTTATTTATCTTTTAACAAACTTCTTACTTTATTAAAAAATCATTTTACTCTTAATAACATAATCGACTATTGTAATTTTAGAATGTGTATACAAGGTGTGTCAAAGAAAAATTTAAATTAAGATAAGATACCAGAAATATGGAAAAAATGTTGACAATGTAAAATATTTACAGCTTCTTTAGTGCGACTTTGGTGTAATCATAATTTTGTCTGCTGTTTTATATTTAATGTACTTTTTCTAATTCAACAAAAATTAGCATTTTAGAAAAAATTAAACAATTTTCAGCAGGTCTACTGATTTCCATGTTAGTCTGGTGATTTGTAAAAATAATAATTTTGATGTTTTGGCAATGAAAATAATTTTCAAAAATAAATGATATTATTGTTGCAACTTTTTAGAACATTTTCCACGTTTTTAAGCAGAAACGTGATTATTTCGACCAATTTTCTCAAAAAATATCAAAAAACTACCAAAATAGTAAAATGAATTTTCGTTAAAATCATATCCCAAAAATTCAACAAATTGTTATTCTTTTGGTTTTTGAGTGTTTAAGCAGGTTTTTGAGATAAAGAGATAAAAGTCGAGAAATTTTGTTTAAAGAGGCTAAAAATTTACAAAAACAAATCGAGATTAATAAAAGAATCTTAGTTTGTTTTCAAGATTTCACTAAGACAAACCAAAAAGTCAATAAATTAAGCTGAAACTTAGCACGTTTTTTAGCTAGAAATGCAATGTTTTGCATAATTTAGTTAAAAACAAGCCGAAAAATCACTGTCTTGAGCCGAAAATGGTGTCACTTTTGTCTTTATCAAGTGTTTTAGTACAATTTCGCTATAATTGATTATTGATACGCATTGTTGCTACAATTAATATTGAATGTTAAATATCTTTTCACTTATAAATTCTAGACATTAAAATTTTATTTTTTTAGATAGACAATGTATCAATCTATTAGATGCAAAAATAAAAAATAGGGTGTTTTGTTTAAATTTTTTAAGTTATTTAACTTTTAACAAACTTCTTACTTTATTAAAAAAACATTTTTACTCTTAATAATATAATCGACTATTGAAATTTTAGAATGTGTATACAAGGTGTGTCAAAGAAAAATTTTAAGTAAGATAAGATACCAGAAACATGGAAAAAATGTTGACAATGTAAAATATTTAGAGCTCGTTTAGTGCGTCTTTGCACTATCATAATTTTGTCTGCTGTTTTCCATTTTATGTACTGTTTTTAATTCAACAAAAATTAGCATTTTAGAAAAAATTAAACAATTTTAGCAGATCTATTGATTTCCATGTTAGTCTGGTGATTTGTAAAAATTATAATTTTGATGTCTTGGCAATGAAAACAATTTTCAAAAATAAATGATATTATTGTTGCAACATTTTAGAACATTTTCCACGACAATTTCACRCGACTTTCCTTATCCTACTTATTTGGAAGACATCTTTACGACAATAATGTAGTATTGAAAATCCGAGTAGCAAACCTAACGTTTGCGTTGGTGCGCAGGTTCGAGTCTGAGGTGCAATTTTTTTTAGTTCAGTACCCATTATTAATTTTTATTTTATCACATTTTACTGTTTAATAAGGTATATTTCATGATTTAAATAATTTGTATCTTCATGAATTTATTGTATCGTCAACCGTATAATTTTACGGCCGCTTTACGGCCGATTTTTGGCCAAACGGTGCGACCGATTTTTACCAAATGTTTTGTGCTGCGTCCAAACCAACTTTTTTGGTGTCTTGAAGCTATAATTTGTCCAGAAATGTAAAAATCTAGGATAAGGAAAGTAATAATAGAATTCGGAATATGAACAGGGATATGAATAAAAATAGGAGTAGAAATAGAAATAAGTGTGGAATTAAAATTAAAAACAGAAATAGAAATATAAATGGCAATAAGAGTAGGAATACGAGTATCTTCTCTTATAAGAATAGGAATAGGAGTAGGAATAGGAATCTACAATTTTGTCAACAAAGTTGATTTATTGTTTTTTGGGGAATTTACTTAAAAATAAAAATAGAGGTTTGAGGACCTGTTTTGTGTTTTTTAGAGATGGGCTTTGTCCTCATTTCTAATAGAGATATTTAGAGTGTCTAATCCTAGCGACACCAGGGAGAGCTTAGAGAGTGATGAGATAAGAAAGGCAAGGCCAGGACTCGGCAAGGACTCTGCAGGATACACGATACGTCTGCTATAGATAATGCGATCCTCCCACCGATCCGGACTTGATATATACGCGTCCACAGCAGCACTAATGGCCGCATGTTGATTGCGAGTTTTAAAGGGATCGAAATTTATGGCAGATCAGGAGTTGGGGAAGCGATGCTGCTCGTTATTTATCCGCAAGTCCTTTTAATGCATTAACTTCGTTGATTGTACGTGAGGGAGAGGAAGGGAATTTCGACCGATTCGGGGAGGATTGCCAGCTCGGGATAAGCTCCACGCTTCTATTGAGAAGGTTTCTTTGCGATGGAACAAATTAAAGTGAAAGGGTAGTTTTTGGGCGTTTTACCCGTAAATATGGTCCTTGTAATTATCCTTTTCTGAGGTTGTCAGTCTTGATTAATCCAGTTGACCAGTTAACTTGTCGTTAATAAGTGGTAGACAGGTTGGCGTTATGTAAAGTAGCGCTGACAACAATAACAAATAGGCAAAGTTCGAGCGTGGCGAAGGCCGCGGCCCCTGCTATTAATCACTGTGCTATTATCATATTACAGCGCCGGTGACACCTATCTGGCAAACAATATCTAAGTGGTTGGCACCACTGCACGAAGTGGAGGACACCAAACAACGATCTACTTGGAAAACTTCAAAATCACTGTGTCATTGGTGCAAAATAA
>NW_025400975.1:6617567-6629953 GCF_015345945.1 Tribolium madens
TTCTAGCTAAAAAACGTGCTAAGTTTCAGCTTAATTTATTGACTTTTTGGTTTGTCTTAGTGAAATTTTGAAAACAAACTGAGATTTTTTTATCAATCTCGATTTCTTTTTGTAAATTTTTAGCCTCTTTAAACAAAATTTCTCGACTTTTTTGTCTTTATCTCAAAAACCTACCTAAACACTCAAAAACCAAAAGAATAACAATTTGTTGAAATTTTGGGATATGATTTTAACGCAAATTTATTTTACTAATTTGGTAGTTTTCCGATATTTTTTGTGAAAATTGGTCGAAATATTCACGTTTCTGCTTAAAAAACATGGAAAATGTTCTAAAAAGTTGCAACAATAATATCATTTATTTTTGAAAATTGTTTTCATTGCCAAAACATCAAAATTATAATTTTTACAAATCACTAGACTAACATGGAAATCAGTAGACCTGCTAAAAATTGTTTAATTTTTTCTAAAATGCTAATTTTTGTTGAATTAAAAAAAGTACATAAAATGTAAAACAGCAGACGAAATTATGATTACACCAAAGACGCACTAAACAAGCTCTAAATATTTTACATTGTCAACATTTTTCCATATTTCTGGTATCTTATCTTACTTGAAATTTTTCTTTGACACCCTGTACACGCATTCTAAAATTACAATAGTCGATTATATTATTAAGAGTAAAAATGTTTTTTTAATAAAGTAAGAAGTTTGTTAAAAGTTAAATAACTTAACGAAAATTATTTTACTAATTTAATTTACTAATTTTTTTAACAAAAATTTATTTTACTAATTTGGTTTTTTTCTGATATTTTTTGAGAAAATTGGTCGAAATATTCACGCTTTTGCTTAAAAAACATGGAAAATGTTCTAAAAAGTTGCAACAATAATATCATTTATTTTTGAAAATTGTTTGTTAAAAGTTAAATAACTTAAAAAATTTAAATAAAACACCCTATTTTTTATTTTTGCATCTAATAGATTGACAAATTGTCTATCTAATGTCTAGAATTGATAAATGAAAAGATATTTAACATTTAATATTAATTGTAGCAACAATGCCTATCAATAATCAATTATAGCWTCATATTCCGAATCTTCTTTTTATTCCTGTTCCTAATCGTATTTCTACTCCTAATGCCCCTTCTATTCCTACTTCTATTTCTATTTATATTTCTGCTCTTACTCCTATTCTTATTCCTATTTCTATTCTGTTCTATTTTAAAAAATCTTAACTTTTTTGTGCCTTTGCTTTCTTGTTATCATTTCAGTGGGTGAAAAGGGCAAGCGGTTTTTATTTAGCTTCCCGGAAGGGTGTATCGGGCACATCCCCGGAAAGTTTCTTAATGCGCGTCCCTCTCCTCCCACCTCTAAAATAAAGAAGCWCTTACTTTCAACACCAATATCTTTCAAAGAGAACAAAGACAATGCGAAAACAAAAGCTTTATGAATTAAGGCAATGGCGTAACGAAGTTAGGCAGCCCCATCCTCGCGTCTATTAAGTGCTTATCCCAATAAACTGTCATCTCCCGTGGGGCCAAATCTCTCCTCTTGAGCCCCTGTAATTTACTCTCAAGCACAACAATGTAAATTCAGGCAAGACGTGAGCGACATCGCTAACTAGTTCCCCTTGCGATTTTTGTACACGAGATATGAAACGGAAACGGCCGCCATCGCCGGAAGTACCGGAATTTCCTCGAGGAATTTACAGTCGTCTGTTTTTATCAAACGATTGTTCTTGGGTTTTGTGAACTAAATCAAGATGAATGTTTCATTTCGCGATCGATAACTCGATCAAGGGTGCGCACCCCATGAAGATTTTGCGGCTGATGTCTAAAAGCCCGGAAGCGACGACGAATTTTCGGGCTTTTTTGCGCGAAATCGAATTTCGAGAGAGGAATGCGACTTGATATACTTTTTGTCGGCGGCAAATATCGCGAAGATGGAGTCAAGTCGCCAATAATAGGAGAAATCTTTTCAGATTGCTTACGCAACAAGTTCAAATTTACACACAAAGCGAGCCAAATATTTAACTTTGTATATTTATTGTACAAAAACGTCTTTAGAGGCTTCAAATGTAATACTGTCAAGACGCTTTTCGTTGTTTCGGGTTGGTTCGGATCACGTCGGGACAATTCGGGCTTATTTGAGTTAAGAATAGAAAAATGGCAATGTTTTGCTTTTGTTTTTTAAAAAATTTGAATTTTTTTGTGTCACAACCCTGAGGATGTCTTGTTTTATTGAAAATTATATTTAAAAAAATTTCAAACATTAACCAATATTTTTGAAAATGCTACGAATACAAAGGTACAAAAAAAATACACTGCTCCACAAAAGTTAAGGAAGTCGCATTATTTTAACAACATACAAATTTTATTTTTCTATCATTATAGATTCCAGCTAATGAAAAATAAAAAAAATGTCTGTTTTTATCTCACTTTTAATTAATTATTAATTTATTTTTTAATGATTTATTAATTTTTATTATTTTTGAGAAGGCTGCAAATATGGTTAAAGATACAAAAAAAGTGTAAGAAACAAAATTGTAAAGAATAAAATTTTCTACAAAAAAGTCCACGAAACCATATTTCTATCTTTTTTTATACTTCTTATACTTTTTTTTGGGTCCAAAAAATCGAGCTTGTTTTGTCTCCTAGTATGTAAAGTCTGTTTTTTTTTTAATGGAAATGTGAAACAGTCTTAACGTTGGCACCACTAGTAAACTTAACAAAGAAAGTTGGCAGTTCCGGTTTTTTGAATTAATTTGAGAACAATGTCATTAAAAGTCAACACAAAAAATTGTCTAAAAAAATTTGGGGACGAAACACCAAAAAAGGATCAAATTCGGTACCGCTAACAGTTTTTAGAAATTTGGAAACGAATAGTTCGCAAGCAGAAAGTTAGAAAAAGGGCCCGTCAAAACGTAGACGCAATTTGTAATGCAAAATTGCTAAACATTCTCAATTTTTAGCAAAAAATTGACAAGAATACAAAATAAACATGAATGAAAATGGGAAGAAAGAAAATGTTACATTACATTGATTTCCAAAAAGTAGAAACCAA
This sequence comes from Tribolium madens, assembly GCF_015345945.1. Lineage (NCBI taxonomy): Eukaryota > Metazoa > Arthropoda > Insecta > Coleoptera > Tenebrionidae > Tribolium > Tribolium madens. The sequence goes on from NW_025400975.1 coordinate 6,620,628, forward strand.
AAGAACGAATAGATTAAGAGAATATTTGGTACCTTCGGCAATATACCCCCAATTTTGTAATTTTTGGGAAACTCTTTGAAATAACAAGCTAAAAAAAAAAAACAAAAAATTGTTACCAAATTTTGTTCCATTGTTGCTGTTGAATTATAAAAGAATTACTCATTTTCAGATAATATAAATATTAAATTAATGAATTTAGAACATAAGTCGTTAGAAACGCCTGCACCGTATCTCCAATCTCATCTCATTTGACAAAAATTATTTAATTTCGAGTTTTCAAGTCTATTTCGATTTGATTTTGATCAACAAAGCAATTTTAAAGTAGGTGATACTCATGATTTTGATTTAAAAAATTTTCCAAATGAAGAAAAATTTGTCTTGCTAGATAAAATTCCAAATTTAGAAAAAAAGTTACACGAAGCAAATAGTTATAAGATTTCAAAAGTTGAATAAGCTGTACGAAAATAAACGGAAAAAACTAAAGAAAATTCAGGAAAAAAATGACAATTAGAGTAAAGGTCAATATTGTATTGCCAGATGCAAAGGACTGAACCAAGGACTGTGTTTTTACTTGAGCAAATTTATAATTATTTCCTGAAAAACCCAAGATGGTCTAAAGTTACACTACGTTATCGTATTGCCTGGAGGTACTTTCTCAAAAAGATTATAAATTTGCAAGAAGAAGTCAGTTTTTAAAAGCTCCCTCTAAAACAACTTTGAACAGATATATGGAAGTTTTCTCAAAGCAAAAAAATAATATACAGGGTGATGAAAAAAAGGCGCCCACGATTGAAACAGGCGCGTCCTTTTTTATTGAAACATTGTGACCATCATTCAAAAAATAGTCTAAATACAGAGTGGTTATAAATGATTTTTTCATCTAGCCAGCTGTGAATTTTCCATGTAAAATAAAAAATGCCGCTTTACGAAAATAGGGGTACCTACTTGTGTTAACTCAAAATTAAAAAATCGCCGTTTACTAAGCGTCCACTTCGAAAATTGACTTCAATTATAAACTTGTTTTTCTTCCAAAGTATACATTATTATCAATTATTATTTGAAATTAGTTGAAACAATAAAAGTTTAATTAACAACAATTTATTATTAATTATTAAGTGACACTAATGTCAGAACTAGAGCTTTCAAAAAAGAAAGCGGCACAAATAAAGTTACATGCAAAAAAATTCCAAAGCTGGCTAGATGAAAATCATTTATAACCACTCTGTAGATTCTTTTTAAAATTTAAACAGTTTGTCTAACAGCACAAAGCGGCAATATTGCACAATTTTCTTTTACTAAAAAACTATTTCACTCAGGTATTTTTCGTATCTAGGAAACCTTTTTGACTTTAATCTTTCAAATTTCACAGAACAAACAACATTAAAAATTGATTTTTTTGTTGCTACCGTTTCCAATAATTGAATATTACTTGGACTTTGTCTGTATACTAGGATATTTGCAATGTTGCAACATTGATAAATTTTCTTTGGAGCCAAGAAATGGTATCCTAACATCTTCAGTAAAGTTTATTTCAATAGACTTTTTACACATTTTTTTTAAGAACACCGTCAACAGTATCAAAATCTAGACTTTAACAATGAAATTATTTTAAAACTGTTAATTATATAGATTTCTCTTTTTTAAAAAGGAAAGTCTATATCTATAATGTGTGGGTTAACACGGGCGCGTTTTTTTCATCATACTGTAGAATAATACAGAACTAATTCATAGAGAGATTAAAAATTATCTAACCCAAATGTAAATATTTTTTATAAATAAAATTATATTTGCTTATAAAATGTTATAATTTTTGATGTTTTTGGTCTAGTTCTTAGAAAAAATTACAATCAACAAACCCATAAAACACAAAAGTGAATTTTTGTTACAAAAATTTATTAAGGTTTCAAACCAAAGTATACAGATCCATTGGAGCGCAGACTTGTCGCTCCCCCAACAGCCATTTTTTTGACATTACGTAGACTTTTTATTACTGTCAATCAACAACAAAAAGCAAACAAAATTTGTGGCTATAGAAACAATCTGCTACCAATTAAAAAAAAAACAGACTTTAGTATGACTTTAGTTCTCCGTAGTCTTGTCTTTCCTCCCCATTTTGCTTTAACGACACCTTAAATATTTTTATTTCCCCCGAAAGGGTCGCAAACAGCACATCGAAATAACGCGAAAAAAGGAATGGGAGCATGAAATGGCCGGTTGCCAGTTTCCGTTATCCTCGGTTCCGGTTTGTCCTGCGATAGGACACGTCGGGAAATATCTGCAGAGGCTGGCGTCGTAATGCCAACAACTGGCCGGGTGGTCGTGCGCACTGTCCGAAAAAGGACGAAGGCTGGCCTGTGATATATGAGGACAGTCGGGATTAAGCGATAAGCTACACACTCTTCCGTCTCCCCGTATCTCCTGTTGAATGAGCTGGCCGATAATGAGGCCGCCGTGAGCTGCCTGCTGATGCAGGAAAAGGAAAAAAACACTAAAAGCTTCAAGATTGCTTAAAGCAGAGTCAACACAAAATTTCACAACATTCCAAACATCTTTGGAGAAATTTTTTCCTAACACAAGTCATGTCCTGACAACTTGACAAATTTGATATCATTTTGTTCGTCTCAGTGAGACAAATCAAATGCACTAAAAAAAATTCAAAAAGTCCACACACTTTGAACTAATTAWTTTTTTTCTAATTTAAATGAATTTAAAAAACTTTAACTTAAAAAAAACATTACTCAATAACTATTAGGCCGATTTTTTTCAAATAAAGACGATTCTAAAGGGATGGCTTTGCCCTTTAAGATGATATGAAATTTGAAATTGAATATTGGCAAACTTTTCTTCGAACAGTGTTCGAAGAAGTTCGAAGTAAATCGAAATAATCTAAGAAAAACGCTACGAGTAATTTTTTTTCATCATTTCCATCGTGTAGAGCATCTCTTTATTAGTTGTAATCCAAATTTTCAAAAGAATATACCGAGTAGTTTTCAAGATAGGATTTTTTGAAGTTAAGGTTTGCTAATCAAGCATTGCTCCATATACAGGGTGCGCCAGAACTCGCGCCCCAGAGAAAAATGCCATATAAAGTAAGATACTAGGAACATGGAAAAATTGTTAAAAAAAAATTATCTATAAAAATTTCGAAGTTATGAGGGTTTAAAGTTTGCACTTTGACTCTATTTATTTCTGTTTAAAAAATAATTTTTCAAGTTTTTTTGCTGTAGGCTATTAAAAGAGGAAACAAGGAAGCTGTATCCTAAATTGTAACTTTGTTCAATGTTATTTGTGGCTTTTATTGACAAAATTTTTGTCACTTTACTAAATAATTGTAAAAAAACATATACAAGATCATCAGTATCATTAAATGGATATAAAAAAATGTCAAATGTCAAAAAATATATGTCAAAATTTTTTGACAGATCGAATTTTTTAAACATTTTTTTCATGTTCCTGGTATCTTATTTTACTTAAAATTTTTCTCTGGGGCGCGAGTTCTGGCGCACTCTGTAGGAGAAATGCATGTTAACCTTACTTAAAATTGCATTTTTATAAAAGTACTAGCTGTTGCCCGCGGCTTCGCTCGCGTGGTAGTTTGACATCCACAACTATTTCAAAACGCAGAAGGGCTAAGAAACTTACTAACAAAATATAGCAAAACATAATTTATTATGAACTTCGTAGTAAAAATAAAAAGTCCGTCTTTTATAACTTATTTAAAAACCGTAAAATTTTAAGTCTTATTTCATGGATATTACTTAACAATGACAAATTTTGATACAAATTTTCATTCCATGTTTAACTATACATATTTATACAAACTTTCATCCCTTATTTGACCCCCTTAGGGATAAAATTCTACAAAATCTTGAAACACGTGCTATCTTGTTTTTAACTGAACACCCAAATATCAATTTTCATAGATTTAACTTAAAAAAAGGGATATTTTACGACGTTTTACCCTTGTTCAACCCCTTTGAGGGTGAAATTTCCAAAAATCCTGAAACACGTATTACTTGATTTTTAATCGAAAGCCTAAATACAAATTTTCAAGGATTTAACTTTGTAAATGACATATTTTAATACAAATTGTCATCCCTGTTTAACCCCCTAGAGGGTGGAATTTTCGAAAATCTTAAAACACGTGTTTTTTTATTTTTAACCGAAAGCCCAAATCCCAATTTTCATAAATATAACTTTAAAAATGACGAATTTATAAATATTTATACAAATTTTCGTCCCTTGTTTGACCCCTTTGGGGATGAAATTTTCCGAAATCCTAAAACACGTGTTTTTTTGTTTTTAACTGAGAGCCCAAATACCAATTTTCATGAATTTAATTTTAGAATAAAATACAAATATTTTACGACCTGTTACCTTTGTTCAACCCCCTTGAGGGTGAAATTTCCAAAAATGGTAAAATACGTATTTTTTTATTTTTAACCGAAAGCNACTTCGAATTCACCACCCCATTTAACCCCCTAAGGGGTTGATTTTCCAAAAATCCTTTCTTATTGGATGCCTACGTTATAAAAGGTATCTACTGTAAACATTTGAAATTTCTGTCTCCAGCGGTTTAGGCTGTGGGTTGTAAAACAAATAAAGAGTACCAGCGTACTAATTAAAGCAAATAAAGAGTTTTTTTGTTGTAAAAATGACCACTGATCATTGAGCAAAGAGGATCTAGAAGTTTAAGACACGAGTCTTAAATATAAGGGCAAACCTTTTTCAAATCAAATCACTTTCCATTCAGATTTTGTCTTGTTCACTTTGTTCTAGTTTTCTGAACTTTTTTTGAAAATGTTCAGAGCAAATGCTTTCTCATCACTTTCGAGTGATGTTAAATGCAATAAGTCACCTGATTTATTTTGTTGGTACATTCTACGATTAGCTTCAGTTAGCTTGTAGGTAGAGTTGTTGTGATAACAGTTGCACACGAAGCAACTGTCTTATTTCATTCAACAGCAGTAGCAAGTGATGAGAAAGCATTTGCTGAGAACATTTTCAAAAAAAAGTTCAAAAAGCTAAAACACAGTGAACAAACTGGTAACCAAAAGGAAGTGATTTAATTTGAAAACGATTTGTTCTTATATTTAAAGCTACTGCTTTAAACTGCTAGATCCTTTTTGCTCAATGATTAGTAATCATTTTTAGAACAAAAAAACTCTTTATTTGTTTTAATTAGTACACAGACACTCTTTGTTTGTTTTAAGTAAACAAACAGTCTTTGTTTATTGTAATTAGAACAAAGAAGATGCATTTGACCATTTTTAAGCAAAAGAAGAGTCTTAAAACAAATACTTTTATAAAAATGCAATCTTAAGTAAGATTAACATGCATTTCTCCTATATGGAACAATGCTTGATTAACAAACCATAACTTCAAAAAATCATATCTTGAAAACTACACTTTATATTTTTTTGAAAAGTTGGATTGCAACTAATAAAGAGATGCCTCTACACGATGGTAATGATGAAAAAAAATTACTCGTAGGGTTTTTTTTAGATTATTTCGATTTACTTCGAACTTCTTCGAACACTGTTCGAAGAAAAGTTTGCCAATATTCAATTTTAAATTTCATATCATCCTAAAGGCCAAAGCCATCTCTTTAGAATAGTCTTATTTGAAGAAAATCGGCCTAATAGCTATTGAGTAATGATTTTTTAAAGTTAAAGTATTTTAAATTCATTTAAATTAGAAAAAAAAATAATTAGTTCAAAGTGTGTGGACTTTTTGAAATTTTTTTTAGTGCATTTGATTTGTCTCACTGAGACGAACAAGTTGTCACGACATGACTTTTTTTGTCGCTCTGTGTAATTGACTCAAGCAAAATGCAACTCTTGAAAGTTTTTGACCACGCAATTCTCCTCCACGCAAGATTAAACCCGCAAGCTGGTGCAATGAATCATCTCGTGGTGGTGCCGCCGCCGCGACGCCGTTACGCCGCCCCCGGCCGTTTATTTAGATACGCATTAGGTTGTTTGTTGTCCGGCGGCGGCGACATATCTTCTGTTTGTCAACATGGCGCACGTGCCTCCTGTTGATGGAGTTTTCGCCAACGTTAACATTAAAAACTTCAACTTCGGGGTGCTATTAGAGGCATTTACTAATTAATACTTGTTGAGGTCTTGGTAAACACCTTTTTTGTTTAATTTGGCACGTTTCGRRGCAGATTCTTGCATTGTGTGCCTCTAACGAGCTCAGAAACAACGATAATTTGTTAATTATGCACTGGGAGAGCTCAGGSGGAACGGAGGAGATTTATCGAGGCTAAAAGCTGGAAGTTTAAGCTGAGTTAGTGGGAAAAATTGGGACGATCGAAGGTAATGCGAGAAAAATCGGGGGAAAAATGGGGCTCGAAAGTATAACAAAGTGTGTCGACACGACTAAGAACTGTTTCAAAGTGTTTCACTATAAAAAATTTAAAGTTTTGTTGAAGCGGTTTTTTATACAGGATGTGCCTCAGAGCAAAATTTGAAGTAAAACAATGTTTAAAAAATTCCATCTGTCAAAAAATTATATATTTATTTTTTGACATTTGACAATTTTTTATGTCAATTTAATAATACTGATGATCTTGTAAAGGTCTGTTATAATTATTTAGTAAAAGTACAAAAATTTTGCCAATAAAAGCCACAAATAACATTGAACAGAGTTACAATTTAGGATACAACTTCCTTGTTTCCTCTTCTAATAGCCTGTAGCAAAAAAACTTATTTATATATATAATCTTTCATTAAAAAAATTACCATACTGGGTTGCCATTTAAAAAAAAAATTTTTCAGAACTCGAAAACTAAAAAAAATTTCGAAAAATGTTATTCTTGATAAATGGCCACATTTTAATTGGACTTTACGCTACACTAATTTTTTTTTGTAGAGTGCTTAGTTTACGAAAAAAACGCTTGGTTCCATACTTTTTATTCACCTGGTATGTATGCATGCGGGAGGGAATATTTTTCTTCCCGTGGGAGGAAAATACTTCCTTCTTTCTTCCCTCGCAAGGGATTAACTTACTTTCATGGGATATTTAGAGTGGAAAACAGTATTTTCGGATGAAGGCATCGAAAAAATCTATTTTCAGTAATTTTGTTAGTTTTCCAACGTTATTTTTTTTTAATCTGAAACATTTTTTTGTTGGTGGCAAATATAGATAAAAAAACGCATTATCCCAGACTAAACATAAATAATAGACAATTCTAAACAAGATGGAAATATGCAAAAAGTTTTTACAAATTACCAATTTTAAATAAAATTTTCTAAACTATTTCTTTTTTAAACAGTTACACATCCTAAAATCTATCTGCAATTCTTACAGGTTTGTAAAATAAGTCAACGAATTTTGTAAATGGTAATTGAAGCATTTTTTTCTAATTTCAACAATATGTATCATTTTTTTAATAAACTCTGCTGAAACGCTGATTACCTATATGAGTGTCGTATTTAAACAACAACAGAAAACTAATGAAAAATTTGAGTTTTTTGCGGAAAATAGAACTTTATTATTCTAACTCAATAGAAAGAAAAGTTAATTTTTCTCTTGATTTTGGACTTTTCTCTGTTTTTCAAGTCCTATCACATTGGCGATTTTATTATTTTGATAATAAAGTCACTTTAACAAATAAGTTTGCAAGTTAAATAACAAAATTGTTTGTGAAAAACATACTTTTAATAAATAGCAACTCAAAGAAACAGCTTTAAGATAAAAAMCAAAGYCATTTTAAACAAGAACTATCATTAAATTAATTAATAAATTAAATTGTCAAAGCTACATATAGTTGTCAAATAAATAAAACTGCCAATGTGATAGAACTTAAAAATCAAGAGAAAAATCAACTTTTCTTTTCACTGAATCAATATAATGAAGTTTTAAGTACAGATTTGACCGTTTCAGGTAAAGCAAAAAATGTTTTTCTTTTGCAGTTTTAGCGTAAAATCAAAGATATTTTTTTTTAACCCAATCCGAAGACGCTTTGTATAATTTCAAATAAGAAATATACCTTCTCATATTTGAGACACGTTGAAAACACAAAAAACAAAAATTAATTTTGCAATTTTCAACACTTTTTAGGTGCTTAAAAGTTTCTGATCACATTTTAAAATCTAATATTATTAATAGTAATATCCCAAATTATCGATAAATTTAAAATTTAAAATTAGAACCAATTTGGCATGTTCCTTTATTTTGCAGACTATTTTCCGAACAAAATTTACAAAAACAATATTTTTATTATAAATATGCAACTACTACACAGTTTGAATCTAGGTTTTTTATAATAAACTTTGTGTATAGAAGTGTCAAAAGCATGTTTAGTGCCAACTACTGAAAAATCTCGTCTTTCTGTTTTGAGGAAACAGCAATGTCGTAATTTGCCATTATTATGTAAATAAATTCGTCAGCAAATGTAATTTTGTTTTCGGCTTGAGCAAGCAGCCCTTCCAGGCTTGCTAACCGGATAGGTCCAAAATTAGTCAGCGGCCTTAAATCGTAACAATACGTGCAGGAAGGGCCCATAAAGTCGGCTTCTGCCTCCTATGAATAATAACGTTTCCTGTCTGTGATTCATAATGACGCACGTCTCATCGATCTGTGTTCCAATCCCAAACTAGCCCAGTCAAATTAGACAAAAATTGGGCGATCGGTGGAAAAAATCCTAGAGAGTTGGAATTTTTTTTAAACGCTTTCTTTATTCTTGGGTAGACATATATCAAAAGTCCCCGAAGGTGGGGGACGAGCTCGAGAAGGGGGAGGGGGCTAAAGGTGTATTTTTTTGTTTTTTTGCTTATATCTCGGAAACTATTACTTCTAACGGTTTTTGCCTGCTTATCAAAATTAAAGCCTATAAAGTTTCCTACAAAAATGGTCTTTTGTATTTTTGTTGTAGGACTAACTGTAAGCGAGTTATAGGGCTACAAAAAAAAAACATCATGTAAAAAATGTGCTTTATCCGCATTTAAAATAGAATTAATCTTGTGATTTGAAAAAACTGAAAGCAAATTGAATTTATTGGGTGCAACACTTCATTAGAGAGTCTATAAAGTCTTCCGAGTCGTCCTCATATGCTGCATCTTCGTCTTCAACWTAAACATTGAAAACCGAATTACAGTCTTGTTCAGTACAATATTAATAAAYASATGATTTAATATCGATGATTTGAATAAAGCTTACAGTAAATTGAATGTATTGGATCCAACAGTTTATTAGAAGGTGTCACGAGGGTCTATAAAGTCTTCCGAGTCATCCTTATATGCTGAACTAGCATTTCCCTGCGACTTTGTCTGTATTTCTGATATAAAATGGGAAAAAGATAATTACCTATGTTATGT
>NW_025400975.1:6631248-6634102 GCF_015345945.1 Tribolium madens
TAATGTTATTATTGTTACTGTAATGTAATGTTAATTAGTTGAAGTTGATTAAAAAATATGAATTTCTTGCTTTTATTATTCTGTAAATTCTGATGTATTTAAATGTTGTATTGGTGTGTAACATAAATTTTAAATTAATTTTATTCAAAAACAATAAGTCGTATCGACACAAGAGAGACTTTTCTGTGATAAACTATCGAACTTAAGATTTGTTGCTGAAAGTACCGAGAAACTAAAGCCAAAATAAATAGGGTATTTTTTTACCTTAAACTCCCAAAGTTTTGTACGCCCCTGATTAAAAATTTCGACATTTGATGTTTTAATTCGTTTAGGTGTATAAAGATTATCATCTGTACCAAATTTTGTAATTTTATCTTAAATGGTTTCTGAGATATTAGCAAAAACATATTAGCCCCTTTCCAGAGAATGTAGCTCCCTTACCAAGCATTTTTCGATACATGTTTATAGGAAACTTTTGTCTTAGAATTGAACATCGTATCACCTGCTTAAATTTGTAACAATAAAAACGAAACACCTGTATATTTACTCAAGTGTAAAGAAAGCGTTTTGAAAAAATCCCAACTCTCTAAGATTTTTTTCCACCGATTTGTCTAATTTGACTGGGCTATAACACGACGTTACCGTTTCTAATTTTTAATCTTTGCGTCTAGTTGACCGCACCCCTGATAAAATTCGCAGTGGAAGGATGATTTTATCTTAATGGTCTCGGAAAAGTTTGCAGCGGCCTTCGGGCGCGCTTTCCCCGATAAAATCTCCCCGCCTTCGGCGAAAAGAAAAACAAGTTTACGAGAGATCTGTGTGTGGAGGGCGCAAAGAAAAGCCATTACATTCCGGGCTAATATTGCCGTGAAATTAGTGAAATATGGGGCGGTATAGAGAGCCCTCGGCGTCATTAAAACCCCGCTTGGAGGTATCAGTCGCAGCGAAGCGTATAAACAGCTCACAATTATGCCGCGTCTCTCATAAATTCGCCTAGATAAAACGCAACATTTATCTTCTTTTAAAACGAACCGGAATTATCTCCATATATCCTTCCGGAGATGTTAATCCGGTCGGCCCGGCCCGGCCCGCCACCGACTCAGCGGTTTTAATGATTTAAAGATGCGCGACGGTGACAACACTGTTAAATTAAAAATCTCCAAGACGGGAGAATTYCGAAGCTTAACATCACGTCAACCCGAAGGCAATTATCCAAGAAAAACTGCTGCTGTTTAAACCGACGATTAATCACGGGAAGGACCGGAATCTGCATAGGCTCGAAACGAAGCTTCTTGCCCTAGCTGGGGGTGGGGGACGCTGACCCAAAAAACAGATAACACCACCATACAACCACATTCGTTGAAATAAAATGCCTACACCACCTTCAAACCCTACTAAAAATGTCTACAAAGAATTACGATCAATTTCAAAAAACCTAAACGAAGTAAATAGTATATTATGTAGCGATAGGATATTAACTCAGTTTTACTCTAAATAACATATACTATTTTAGCCGCAAACGTATAGAGARTCAAGAGCAACACTTAATTGCAAGTAAATGAACAAAATATTCAGGACGTACTGTTTATTAATTTAACTAGTGCAGTTAGTAGTGCCAAATGTCGAAAGATTTGCAATGTAATTCTCTACACACTGCTGAAGCAGTGAAAGAAATAACATCGGTGAATGTCATGGCAAAAATAAAAACGCTTAGGCACAAAAGTAGAATTTTTACTCTATGGCTGAAAAGTAGTTGCAGAAAAATATTTTTTATATAACTTTTTTTGTTTTTACTACTAGAATACTCTTTCTTCAACATCTCTTAATAAATAAACAATATTGTCACTCGTAAAATATTTACTCACTGATATTTGAAAAAGACAGGTTTAATTGAATCAACATGTACTTTTAAAAACAGATTTCATCCACATTGAAAAAGGTATACTAAAATACCACTACTCTGAACTCTTGAACATAACAAATTAAATTAAACGAAAACAAAATGCACTTAAAATAGCAAATAAGAGAGAGGTGTTGGATAAAGTTTTGTATGGCACACGTGTGTTATTTATTATTATTACAAATAAGATACGTAAAAAATATATAAATTTTGAAAAACAAATCAAAGTTTATAAAAAATAAACTAGACTTTTAAATCTTTATTAACTGTTTATTAATTTAAATAGTGCAGTTAGTAGTGACGAAATGTCGAATGATTTACAATGTACCTCTCTACAAATTGCTGAAGCAGTGAAAGAAATAACATTGTAAATATCACGGCAAAAGTAAAAACGCTTAGGCGCAAAAGTAGAATTTTTACTCTATGACTGAAAAGTAGTTGCAGAAAAATATTTCTTATATTACTATGCTTGATTTTACTACTAGAATATTCTTTCTTCAACATCTATTAATAAATAAACAATATTATCACTCGTAAAATATTTTTTGGCTCACTGATATTTAAAAATGTACTTTAAAAAACAGATTTCATCCACATTGAGAAAGGTATACTAAAATACCACTACTCTGCACCAATTTTTATAAACAAAAAATTTGAACATAACAAGGTAAAATGTTAAATTAAAAGAAAACAAAATGCACTTAAAATAGCAAATAAGAGGTGTTGGATAAAGTTTTGTATGGCACACGTGTGTTATCTATTGTTATTACAAATAAGATACCTACTTAAAAAATATATAAATTTTGTAAAACAAATCTAGAAAATGTCAAAGTTTAGAAAAAATAAACAAGACTTTTAAATGTTTAATATTTTCAGTTACCACCTATTAACCAAGAAAAATTAAATTCCATTTTGCCTCTTTTGTTGGAAATTAAAATTTAGTTTACTTTTATA
>NW_025400975.1:6639637-6641233 GCF_015345945.1 Tribolium madens
ATAATGTTGGCTTTGCTGTCTCGTAATAGTTTTTCTCTCAAAGGTATTAATAACGTTGGTGATTTTTATATCTTATTAGAGAAAAATTTAAATTTTTTCCCTCAAATTTCTTTATATGGGTCTTAAAGTCGGATAGTGTGATGTCAATTGCTACACGGAATTTGTTAAAAACACCAATGGCACATAAAAAATAATTTTACTTTAGACATTTCACTTTACTACTTTGTTATCGAGTTTTCATGGTTTTGGTTGCTTTTTATTTCGTGACAATTAATGTCAAATTAAGAAATCTGCAACTAATTTGACATATTTCTAAAACTTTGTTTCTTTGAATGATATAAGAAACTGTATAAACAGTCAAAATCTGATCATGTGAGTTTTAGACGGGGGCGAGCGGCAAAGCCGCGATCTCCCTATAATTTCTCTTTTCTACACAACATTTCCGAATCCGACAGAATTTGACCACAGTTTCTAGTTTTTTTTGATGAGAAATGAGCTATGCAACCAGTAAAATGCATCTTTCCGCCCGAATTCTGCATAAAAAGTTGTATAAAAGCGTCGTTTTGTTAGTTGCGTCGTAAATAATCGCCGATTAGGGCTTAGAGCTGGAAGGTTGGGTCCGGTGTCCCTTCCTCGGTGGTGGGCCGACGGCGGCGGTCATCCGCAAACTAGCAAGTGTCAGTCGGATAGCCGCAAACTAGTTATTTATCACCGTCTTCAGGGTTTGGCCATTAGCTGCAGCGCCGCACGGTCAACTGCCCTTAATAAAGCTATCATAGCTGAATTACTGGCGACACAGAAATACACACACATTGCCTCCAGGTCGACAAATTGCGTCGCCGAAACTYTACAAGAAATCACTCGGCGGCGGCCCTTGATTGCTGCGGTTATCGCTGATTGCTTCCGCAAAAAAGGGAGAGGGTTGTGGCGGCGATTTATGGCCTACCACCAAGAGATGAGATCAATATGCTCGGACTGCCGACAAAGACAGTCCTATTTACATCTCCGAGTTTGTCCAATGAAAAAAAATTAAAGTTCAAAATATTCAGTAAAGAACAAAAAACTTAACCGACCATTGCTTTGTACAGGGTGTCCCAAGTTTTATAGCCGAAGCAAAAATAAAAATTTCTAATTGATAGTGTAAATAATAGATGTTTTGATATTGTACAAAATCTTTAGCGTATGGAAGTGAGACCTTAAAAATTAAATTTGRAGAAATTTTTTTTATTCAACTGAAATGTTTTCTACATGATAAAACTCCTTGATGGTTTTCTGTGTTATTTGTAAAAATAGCATAATGATGAAGTTGATAGGTTTTGAATAATTGACATTTTAATATTTAAAATCTGAAACTTGGAATAATTTGGGGTAATTGCTGATCGTGCCAGAATTTCTTGACAAAGGAAAAAAGTTCGCAATGACGTTTATGACGTTCTCAATGCATTAGCAACACGTCATCCCAAACTTGGCCATCAATTTTCAATATTAAATTGTTAATTACTCAAAATCTATCAATTTTTACATTATTCTATTTTTACAAATACCACAGAAAAAAATCAATTAAAAAAAAATCTAAATTTTGTTTTTAGGATCACT
>NW_025400975.1:6641868-6643394 GCF_015345945.1 Tribolium madens
GAGTAGGAATACTAGTAAGAGCAACAATTAAGAATAAGAATAGGAAGAGAAATAGAACTAGAAATAGTAATACGAATATGAATAGAAATAGGAACAGGAATAGAAATGGGAATAGGAATAGAATAAGRTTAGAAATAGGAACAGAAATAGAAATAAGAATAGAAAGAGCATTAGCAGTAGGAATAGGAGTACGAAAAGAAGTGGAAATAGTGCAAAATTTAAACTCTGATAATTTCGAAATTTTTATAGATAGAATTTTTTAAACATTTTTTCATGTTCCTGGTATCTTACCTTACAAGGGATTTTTCTCTGAGGCACCATTCTGGCTCACCCTGTATAATTTTATTACTCAATATCTCAAAAACTATTGTAACATGTAGCATCGTATTCAGTGCGTAATTTTACGTCCAAAAAACTATATTTCAAGACTATTTTTACGATTTTACTACCGCTCACCTTCAAAAACTCAAAAAAAATCATAGGCACTTTTTTGAGTTTCTAAGACATCTGGAAATGTAAAAAAAAACTAAAAAAACGTTATATGGATCAATTTTAAAGTTAAAATAATTTTTGTTGAGATTTTGGTCGATTTTTGGTACCTGGAGCAGTCTATTGCCAATAATTCTGAAATTATTTAATTTTCTCTATCATACAGGCTGTATTATGAAAAACGTCCCAAGCCATAACTCCATTATTTTTAAAGTTATGACAATATTTCTTAGAACAAAGTTGAACATTTTTTGTCATCTATCGCTTAGGATAGATGCTAAATTAATGCTGTTTTCTGTTTCACCGAAAATCACATCAACTTAATTTTTTTTAATGGAACACCCTGTATATTTTACCACTTTTGGATTCTTTGTTTAATTGTCTTTTAACAAGTTTTAGTACCATATGCTTAAAACTAACCGTTCATGAGATATCCACCAAATAATGTATTTATTAAAGTAGGCAGTGGAAAACAATAATATCAAGTAATGTTGACAAATATTATTCCTTTGCATTTTCCCTTACTGTTTTTATACTTTTTAATGTTAATCATGGATGATAATGTGTTAACAGACATATTTTGAATAAAATAAAAATTATGGGAGACCACTACGCTTTTACACTGGGTGATTTCTGATGAGAGACGTTCCAAATCGTCGAAAATTTAAGCGACTTAAGAAAATTTGAGGATGTTTTGGGCTTTTAGAAAACCCAAATTAAAACATCACCAATTTCAAAGAGATACAGAATGAGATAGGTATTGAAGAAAATGCAAGAACATGAATTCAAGAAATTGCAAGTAACGTTGGCTTATCGCACGCAACTGTTCTAATTTGGGTTTTCTAAAAACCCCAAACATCCTCAAATTTTCTTCAGGTCGACGAATTGGAACTTCTCTTATTGGAAACCGCCCAGTGTAAAGGCCTTGTGGTCTCTAACTATTTTTATTGCTTTCAAAATATTCTTGAATCATGTCTGTTAACACATTATCACCAGAACACCAAAAAGTATAAAAATAATAAGAGAAAATGCAAAGT
>NW_025400975.1:6643494-6646738 GCF_015345945.1 Tribolium madens
AAATAGAAAAAAGTGAAAACGATAATAAAAAAACTATAACAAATGTTTTTCTAAAGAACAAGAAAACAATCCGTTGTATAAAAATAACATAAGATAAATTTGAAGTAATTTAATAAGAAAATACAAATTTGTGCAAAAAATTCCGAAAAACGTTTTTTGAAGCAAATTTTTTTTATCTTAAATAGATTGACCAAAAAACACTCCTGATGCAAATTTTTCCGGACAATAGTTTATAAACTTTTTTCTTATATTAAATTAAAGCTTTACTGTCCAAAACTTTTGTAAGTTTTTTTCAGAAAATCTTACTCTTATAGAACAATTTTAATGATAAATAAATACTTTAGTAAGACTAGATGTTTCATTCATGAAAACAACCTCTCTGTTAGACAAATGTTCAATTAAAATCGATTTTAAAAATTTCACGAGTTATTCATGATACGATATGCCCAGATATTTGTTTTATGAAGCTTAAGCAAATAAATAATAAAATCAAGCTGATATACCAGTTAAATATTTGAAAAAAACAATTTAATGTTGATAAACAGAAAGATGTTTGGAACGTTTAGTAATCTTTTCGGTAGATTTAGTCGAAATTATCACGAATGGCCGCGACACGTCAATTCCATTATTGTTTCTGCAGATCGATCAAAGCTTAATAAACCCATCAGTCCACCCCCGAGCTTTAATTTAAAGCATTTGAATCAATTTATTCGACGACCTCCACCCACCCTCCTTTCTTCCAATCGGTAATTTCCCCCAAAACATAAACAACTCATTCCCTACATTGATCATAACATTGTTTACGTCCAACTTTATTGTCATGTTACATACTCAGTAAACAAATATTAACGACGTCATATTTACCATAGAAGGCGAAACGATGATTTATTACCGTTTCTGGTGCACGCACGCCACTGTGTAAACACAATTTATCGCCTCAAGATGGCGCAGTGATCTAATTACCCTAATTAGGTGAAGTATCAGTAATGATAAAGTAAATTTTTATTAAAAAGAATTTAATTTTCGACTATTCGAAATCGTAAAATAAGGGAACTTTAAGAAACAAATTTTGTTTTGTTAATAAAAATAAGTGTTTGAAAGCTCGTAATATGTCTTTCGGTTTATTTTTACAAAGTTTTGTGAAAACCAGAAAATCCTCACGAAAAATATGTTTTTGCTCAAAACCATGTTTTAGTTTTAAAAAAAAGCACAAATACAATAATTTTTAACCTAAATAAACATTTTTTCCGCCAAGTTGAGTAAAATTTTTTCAAAAAGTAAATAAAAACGCGCTTAGACGTGCTTAAATTTGTAATTTTTCGCCCAATTTCAGCAAAATCATATGAACATAAGTGATTTTTTACAAAAAAAAAAAGAAAAAAAACGTAAATGCAAAAGACCTAATTTTTGACATAAGTTGTGTTTTTCCGGTCTATTTAAGTAAAATTTTGAGTTCGGGAGTTTCATTAAAAAAAGTCAATTCTTAATTAGAAAAAAATTGGAAAAAAAATAAAAACGAAAAAAAAACTATAAAAACGTTTTTTCTCGAAAACAGGAGAACAGTCCATTGTACAAAAGTAACAGAAAAGAAATTTAAAGAAATTTAATCAAAAAATACAAATTTGTGCAAAAAATTTCCGAAAAAGGTTTTCTGAAGAATTTTTTTTACCTTAAATAGATTGATTCGCTCCTTACGATTTTTGATAACACTACTAAATTTAGTACCAAAAAAAATACTCCTGATGCAAATTTTTATTGAAAAAAAGACCTTGTTGCTTAGCTCTATCTTTCTTAAGACGCATTATAAATATTTTTCTTATATTGACTTAAGGATTCACTCTTCAAATTTTTTTAAATTTTTGTTATATGTTTTGTGATCTATTTTAAAGAAATCTACCAAAAAAAGTGAATTTTTATCAATAAATTTTCGTCATTTTTGTCTTAAAAATTGTTCCGTCTTTTTGAGTAAGATTTTGCGTATTTTACATACGAGTATTTTCAACCAAAAATGTCAAGAATAACATCTTTCCTGTACTTAATTTGTAAACTTTTTATCAAAAAAGTAAATTTTTATTAAAAAGAATTTAATTTTCAACTATTCGAATTTGTAAAATAACTGAATTTTTAAGAAACAAATTTTGGTTTTTGCTTTAAATGCGTATTTTCAAAGGGTTATTTTGATCATTGTTAAGTCTTTGGCAAAAAAAAGTTTTGAATAATAAGAAGCTTGAAATAATCGAAAATAGCAAAAATAACGTTATTAAAAATAAAGTAATTTTTGACCTGAATATTCATTTTTTGACAAATTGAGGTTATTTTTTCCTAAAAAGTAAATTTTTAATATAAAAAAACAAACTGTTGACATAAGTAAGTGTTTTTTCGGTCTATTTGGACAAAATCTCGCGTAATAAAAGTATTTGACCAAAAACATAAATTCTTATTGGCTTCAAAAAGGTGTTTAAACGCTCAAAATATATTATGTTTTGTGGTCTATTTTAAAGCAATCTATCAAAAAGTGATTTTTTATTAATAAATTATCGTCATTTTTGACTTTTCTCTCTTTTTGAGTATGATTTTGCATAAAATGCGTATTTTCAACCAAAAATGTCAAGAACAACATGTTTCTTGCTCTTAATTTGTGATTTTTTTTTATCAAAAAGTAAATTTTTATCAAAAACAATTTAATTTTCGATTATTCGAAATTGTAAAATAAATGAATTCTTAAGAAACAAATTTTGATTTTTAATAAAAATAAGTGTTTAAGAGTTCGTAATATTTTTTCGATTTATTTTTACGAAGTTTGGTGAAAAAACAGAAAATCATTGAGAAAATATGTGGTTTTACTCAAAAACCTGTTTTAGTTTAAAAAAAAAAGCACAAATACAATAATTTTTGACCTAAATAAACATTTTTTCCGCCAGTTGAGTAAAATTTTTTCGAAAAATAAATAAAAACGCGCTTAGATGTGCTTAAATTTGTGATTTTTCGAAATCTTATGAACAGAAGTGAATTTTTACCAAAAAAAGAAAAAACCTAATTGCAAACGACCTAATTTTTGACATAAGTTTTGTTTTTCCGGCCTATTTGAGTAAAATTTCGACAACTATAAGTGAGTTTTACTAAAAAAAGTAAATTTTTAATTAAAAAAAAAATAGAAAAAAGTGAAAACGATAATAAAAAAACTATAACAAATGTTTTTCTAAAGAACAAGAAAACAATCCGTTGTATAAAAATAACATAAGAT
>NW_025400975.1:6646838-6648418 GCF_015345945.1 Tribolium madens
AATAAGTAAATTTTTAACTTTATTTTTTCAAAATAATTTTTTTTTTAATAAAAATCACTAAGAATTCTGTGTTTTAGAATTCTACTTTTAGAAACTAGATTTCTACTCTACTCCAGTATATTCTCATTATTAGTCATTATTATTTTCTTATTCTATTTACGTTCTATTTTTCTTATTCTTATTCTATTTTCATGCTATTCTATTTTTCTCAAGATTGTATATGTTCTAGAAATTTTCTAACTAGACCACTTTTGAAAGCCGTAAGTTTTCAATTTTTTAGTTACTTCTAACGTTATAGTTTTTAAATGTTTCTTATTTGAGGTTTTCAGAAACTGTTTTTTTTTAATTTTAACTTTTTCGATTCCAGAATCTTATTAGAAATTGTTTATTAGAGCTTGCTATAAACCCTATTTTTCAATTTCTAGAATTTCTGTTCTAAAACGTTTGATAAAGTTCAAAATTTCAAAATAAAAATACTGAAAATCTAAAATTCTTTGGTTTTTATTGATTCTAGAGTTTTAGAAATTTGACTTTGCATCCCTATTCTCATTCTTGCAGTTCTAGAAATTTTAAAACTAAAATTTTAAATTCTATAATTCTAAGATTAGTTATTTAACTTTAATTTTTCAAAATAATCTTCTTTTAAATTAAAATCACTAAAGATTCTGTTTTTTGGAATCTTAAACTTTTAGAAACTAGATTTCTACTCTACTCTAGTCTATTCTCATTATCATTTTCTTATTCTATTTTTCTTATTCTTATTCTATTTTTCTTATTCTTATTCTATTTTCATGCTATTCTATTTAAATTAAAATTTCTTAAGTTCTCGAAATTTTCAAACTAGTCCACTTTTCAACACCGCAAATTTTCAATTTTTTAGTTGCTTCTAACTTTATAGTTTTATGTTTCTCATTTGAAATTTCAGAAACTGTCTTTTTTAATTCTTAACTTCTTCGATTCTAGAATTTTATTAGATGTTGTTTATTAAAGCTTGCTATGAACCTTATTTTTCAGTTTCTAGAGTTTCTATTTTAAAACTTTTGATAAAATTCAAAATTTCAAAATAAAAATACTGGAAATCTAAAATTCGTTGCTTTTTATTGATTCTAAAGTTTTAGAAATTTGACTTCTATCCCTATCCTCATTCCTGCAGTTCTAGGAAATTTAAAACTGAAATTTTAAATTCTATAATTCTAAGATTAGTTATCTAACTTTACTTTTTCAAAATATTTTCTTAAATAGAAATCACTTAGAATTCTGTTTTTTAGAATTCTAAACTTTTAGAAACTGGATTTCTACTCTACTCCAGTCTATTCTCATTATCATTTTCTTATTCTATTTTCATTCTATTTTTCTTGTTCTTATTCTATTTTCATGCTATTCTACTTTTCTTAAAATTTCTTAAGTTCTAGAAATTTTCAAACTAGACCACTTTTCAAGAACGAAAATTTTCAATTTTTTAATTGCTTCTTACTTTACAGTTTTTAAATGTTTGTCATTTGAGATTTTCAGAAATTGTTTTTTTTTTATTTTAACTTCTTCGATTCCAGAATTTTATTAGAAGTTGTTTATTAGAGCTT
>NW_025400975.1:6648518-6649770 GCF_015345945.1 Tribolium madens
AAGTTTGAATAATTTAGTATTGTTATTAAAATAAATTTATTCCTTCGCTAATATGTAAAAAAATATATGGAATCTAAACTTTAAATTTCCTGAAAATCAATTTTATGTAAAAGCACAGTTTGTCATTCTTTTAGTTTTTGAGATGTGCAAAATTTATTTTTTTCTGAAATAGTCCGTAAAGTAGTACTTTACCGGACTCACACATCAAATTATTCGTAAAGTTGTCTGAGAAAACGTCATCATATTGTGGTTGGTAAGATGGCTTTCATTTTTTTCTTTTCTTTGAAATTTAATCAATTTTTCTTTTTCTCCTTTTATTTTTCCTTGACTACTATTTATTTACAAAACAATGAAACATTTTTAAATGTTTTATGTTGTAAAAAAATATTATGGAATCTAAACTTTAAATTTCGGAAAAATCAATTTTATGTAAAAGCGCAGTTTGTCTTTTTTTCGTTTTTGAGTCCTGCAAAATTATTTTTTTCTAAAATAGTCCGTAAAGTAGTACTTTACATCAAATTGTTCGTAATGTTGACTGACGAAACAGTCTTCACATTGTGTAATGTTAGTTGCAAACCTTCATTTTTTCTTCTTTTCTTTGAAATCTATTCAATTTTTCTTTTTTTCCTTTTATTTTTCCTCGTCTACTATCTTATTTATTTATACAACAATGATTTTTATCTAGATTTAGACTAGAAAGGTTGAATAGTTTATCAAAATTAACTATTAAACGAAATATAAAATATAGAATCCAACTTAATTCTGAAAACTAAAATTCATTACTTTCATATTTCTTTTTTTGGTTTTTGAGCTTTGCAAAATTTATTTTTTCTGAAATCCATTAATTGAGAGCATGAAATCGGTCAAAATAATCTTAATATTGTGTAATGTGATTGCACAGTTTTCACTTTTTATCCTTTCTTTCAAATTTATTCTATTTTATTTTCACCTTTTATTTTTTCCTCTTCTGCTATTTTATTTATTTATTTTGGTAAAAAAGTACACAGTTAAATAATTTTTTATCAATTAAACCGTAACAGTATTTTTATAAAAATTAATAAATTCCTTCGCTAATATGTAAAAAAAGTATACGGAATATAAACTTTAAATTTCCGAAAAACCAATTTTTGTCTTCTTTACATCAAATTGTAATGTTGACTAACAAAATAGTCTTCATAWTATGTAATGTTCTGTAATTCTGTAATTTATTTTTGAAATTTATTTTTTTTTCTCCTTTTCTAATATTTTAATT
>NW_025400975.1:6649870-6652114 GCF_015345945.1 Tribolium madens
AAAATTGTTTAACTTAAATTGTTATTTTTCCTTTTTTTTTTTTTTTTTTCATTGGAATTTTAAGAACCTTGTCCGCAGTAACAACCTCGTTACATCTTCTAGACAATAAGCTTCACTTAGCACTTGAGAAATGATCGAAATGAGGCCGTGGTCATCGAAACAACAGTTTGTTGAAACAACCATCGCTCTAATAATCCCATGTGCAATACCCAATAATTGTTATAATTACTATCACAATCCTCGATTTAAACTGGAAGTAGTTGTCTAGCTGCGGGATATCTTTCGCAAAGTTCAAATGCACTTCCACTGGACATTAATCACATTCCACATTCTTTTTTTAACTGCGGATTTCGACATTCACAAGTCGCTGGTTCGCGTGCTGTGGAAATTGCGACAAAACCGAAAAAAGCAAACTTCATTGAAACTTCCTACAATGGGCGAGGTTTGCTTTATGGGCAAAAGCCGATAATATTGTTAAAACAGACCTGATCTAGTGAAAGTGCTCAATAACAGACACTCGGTCCTACCGAATTATTTTATTAATAGTACAGGGTGCTCCCGAATAGGGAATCTCCGAAACTAAGATGTTTAGCCAAAAACGAGTGATAGATACATTCTGGATCTCATTTTTTGAGAAAATAATATTGGTTAAAACCGCATTCCCGCTATCGTCTTTTGTTTTCAACTTACAGACAAAAGTTGACATTTTGACGAAATCTAAAAAAATGTATATCTTCGTTATTATAGAAGATACGGATTTGAAATAAAGACATTAAAGGCACTTTTTTACGAGGAATTTAATAATGTAGTTAACAATTTTTTTCAGTTATTAGTTTGGCCGTAATAAGATAAACTTGTATTTTTTTAAATGGAAATCATAGGCGGTTATGGCAATTTCGAAAAGCTAATTTTTTTCTGATCTAAAAAATATATATTTGTAACAGAATATTTTTTTATAACTATACTTAAAAAGTGAAATACATATTTTGTTTAATAATAGTTGGCCATGGAAAAACTATTTCACTCCAAATGTGTAAATAATAATCAATAAGAGTTTTGTGAACTGTAAAATAGATGAAAAAATAGATAAAATTAAAAAATACGATACGGTAGAAGCATTGAACAAATATGCGAGCGTTTCAGAACAAAATTATTACATATTTTTAAAAAATCCAAAAATAGRAAACACAAATGTGTCAACAGTCAACACAATTAGAAAAAACCTTTTTTTGATGATCTAATGGAGGTAGGATAAAGTTCCACATAGACGGAATTTGGGTATTTGAATAGCCATAACGTCATTTTTATGTCATATAAAATATATTTTATTGAAGAATTAAAGCGGTTTTTTTTACAACACTCTATGTATCACTAGAAGTTACAATGGTAATGTTAGCTTGTTTAAAAACAAAGAAATGTTATTAGTCGCCAGTAAGTTGATTTACGATTTATTTTGCATTTTTTTCATTACTTAGTACTTAGAAAACTCTTTCATTAGTGACACTGGTTGAATATAATATAGTTTAAATCCTTTTAGTTGAAGATGCAACATTTTTTCATGGCCAACTGCGAACAAAAATCAAAAATAATTTTTTGCTAAAAATGTATTATAATAAATTGTTACAAATATATATTTTTTAGATAAGAAAAAAACAAGCTTTTTAAAAATGACATAGCCATCTATCATTCCCATTTGAAAAAATCCAAGTTTATTTTACTACGGCTAAACAAACAACTGAACAAAATTGTTAACCACATTATTAAATTCTACGTAAAAAAGTGCCTAATAATGTCTTTATTTCAAATCTGTGTCTTCTATAATAACGAAGATATGATTTTTTTTAGATTTCGCTAAAATGTCAATTTTTGTCTATAAGAACGTTTTATAACAATATTTCTAGATGTCTATAAGTCTATAAGTGTTAAAAATTTAGTTTTTTTGTTATCTTAGTGAGATAATTTCAAATTTTGAATTAATTTTTCATGTGTTAATTATACAGTGTTTCATTTTTATTGTTAGGTACAAATTTAAATACTTGATAGAATATTTAATTTTAAGACAAAAGTCTTTCGAAAAATGCTATGAAAGGGAGCTACATCCCCTAAAAAAGGTACGTTTTTTAAAGGGTTTTTCCTAATATTTCAGAATAGACAAAATTACAAAATTTGGTACCTTTATATGTACACCCAAACAAATGCCAAATAACAAAATTTTTAATCAGGGGCGTCCTAAACGGTAAAACA
>NW_025400975.1:6654199-6655643 GCF_015345945.1 Tribolium madens
AAAAACTCAAACATTATAGACTATTTTTTGTTAAAAAACAAGCAAGGTCTATTACTGTAGACAACCAATTATACACTGATCAACCAATTAATAATTTTTACGTGTATTACAAAAAAAATTAATTAACTATACTGCTTAATTATTATCCAGAATTGTATTAATAAAAATTCAAATTTTGTAAACTACTCTTTAATTAGAGAAAAAAACCCACAGCAAAGTATAGGCAACCAATTATAAACCAATCAAATATTTTTGTGTAACGAAAAAAAACTTATCGAGAGAACATCCCGAAACATTTTACATACGTGTAAAATTTACAAGGTTTTTGTGACGTAAAATTGAACGATTTGCGGTTTTTGTTTCAGGAAAAAATAAAAAATACTTATAAATGAAACATTTTATTAATATTTTCTCAATTGTGACGTCATCRWCACTGTATATTGCTGAAGTCTGTGCTCCACTTGTGGGTCATAATTAGCAAGCATGTTTTTATTCACAGGAGCAAAACTACTAGAAGTGCTCAATAAATCGGACTATAACAAAAAAAAAATTTTTTTAATTTTTTTTATAATAATTATGTCACCTGTGAAGGGATCGAAGCCAGCCCTGGCTCCGTACGTCTCCTAGTTTCGTCAATTTGGAAATTTCGAGCTTCTTCAGGCAAATTACTAATGTAGACGTTTGACCTTCAAAATTGACAAAAAATTATAAAAATAAATTCCTACCTTAATGAAAAATACCTCGGAACTGAACTAAATGGGTTGCTTTTTACATGATTAGGACTTTTCTAAAATAATCAATTAAATTAAAGAAAAACCAAAAGTGAAAAAAATACCGATAAGTCACAACAAGCTCTGATTACAAATCCAGTTAAAATTGCATTAATGACCCACAAAATAAATCCCCGAGCTGCTAAAACCATCATAATACCATAAACAAGAGTTGAGTACATGTAGGCAAGTTTAGTTGTGATATTTTTTGTCTAAAAATTGCAAATTTTGAATAAAATTTTTCAACATTTTTTTTACTTTATTGTAATTGTCGATCGCTGTTTTGTAATCTGCCCCCAAAAATGAACAAAAAATTAGATCAATTAGTAAATTAGCGGTCGCAACACATGCCCAAAATATCATTGCTGTTGTCATTTTATTAACGGGAAATTTTCTCTTGTTTCCTGTAATAAAAACAGTCCTGAAATTTTCATTTTATAACAAAAAAAGACCCAACCTGTGTAAATATAAACAGAAAGTGCCATCCAAGCAAAACTTATGAATAAATAAACGAACATTATACCGAAAAATGCGTCTGGTTGAATGTTCATTGTGGTTTCAGGACCATTGTCTATAATATTCCAAGGTCAGATATACGTTGTCAATAACCAATTTTACATACTTTTGATAAAAGTATAGTAGAAGTAGGTGTCCAAAAGTGAGGAATAGGATGA
>NW_025400975.1:6655743-6657716 GCF_015345945.1 Tribolium madens
GTAGAAAACCCAAGAAACACACATTTCTAGCATCTTAATACATTTTTGAGCTAAAAACTTACTTTTTTTCAGTAAAACTCGCTTATTAGGCAAGATTTTGATAAAAATAGCCTGAAAATACACTTACTTACCATTAATTTTATTAATAATTAGGTAACTTTGAGGACATAGGCATATATGAATTGCTTTTTTTATAGGTAAACTAATTTTTGATGATAATAATAATAAAAAAGATAACGTTGTGTTTTTTTGAAATCATAAGAAGTATTGTGTTAGCTCATTAAACAACTAATATTTTTAATATAATTCACTTTTGTTTCTTCTTTTGTGTTTTACCGTTTTTTTGTGTTTTCCTTTTTTTTTCCTTTTTCTGTTATTTTTGTAGCACAATTGAAGCTAAAATACTCAGAAGAAATAGCTTTAAAAGTTTTGTTTTATTTTTTTAATACAAAAGTATCAGATAAAAACAGTGATTTAGAGACAAAAACTAATGAATAAAACAAATTGTAATTAGTTGTCTGGACTCAAAAAATCTTAATTTTTACTGGATTTTTTCAGAAATTTCTGGAGTTTCAGAGCTGGCTCATGTTAGTATTACAAAAATAAAATATTTTTTTATAATTTATAGAAACTTTTGTGCTATTTTTTATTTTATTTTTTTTATTATCTATTTTTAGTTATTATTGACTTCCTGACGTTTAAAAACCATTGATGTTTTAAGAATTTTTAATATTTGAGAGGCTTTTAAGGCAATTGAGTAGTTTTATATCTTTTTTTAATATTTGATAGAGAGCTACGTACTCTCAAAAAACTCAGATGGTTAAACCATTTCTTCTGAGCATGCAAATGGTTATGCAAACCGTGATATAATCCATTTATTTCCGTTAGAAATATATTTTTTCCGTTTCAACGTTATGAATTAAARAGCACCTGTGAAATCTCAATCGAAAGCCCGTGTTTGGGACCTTTCGCGTCCATATAAAGCAGTACGGGTTTGAAAAGAGCGACGAATCCGTAAAAATTTCACAACACAGCGAACCGTATCACACACGTCGTTGTATATCTSCGATCTGTAACAGTTTCAGGTTTCAGTTTCGTTTACATAAGAGTGCAATTAGGAAAAGGAGGCGATTTCGATCGAAAAATTTATGTGACAACATTATCGCAGGTACAAATTTCGGCTCTGTTGAACACAACCTCGACATGAAGATAAAGATGTATTATGTTGGGAATGAAGAAAAATAAGGTTATTTCCTCGATTAACGGAAGCAGAGCAATGCGTCATGGCGAGGCGACGTGTGACCTTTCTTGGAGTGAAACCGATTCTGGATTCTGGTGGTGTGTTATGAAAGACGCGTTTTGTAACGTGGATGGAATCCAAAACTAACWCGAATTGAGATAAATCAAATGGAAACTTTGGAAGGATCTTCAGGGCTGAATCTTCACAAAATATCATCGGGATTTAAGTGCTTTCAACACGCAAATTGTGTAACGATGTTATTATTACTTTCTTGATTAGTTCTTTGAAAAAAAAGAAAGGAAAAATCAGCTTCAGGATAAACATAATTAACAAAATGATTAATTGAATTAACAATCGGCGAAATTGCAAAATTGAGATGACTTAATTAGAAAATGAAATCATTCTCAGTTGCCACATATGACAATTTTTCAAATATTTTTTTTATTCCTTGACACAGTAACAATCAAAATCTGAAATTACATATAATTCTTGTGGTAACAAGAGTGCTAGCCTTGCCGCTTCCGGTGATTTAATCAAAAAAGAGGACATAATTTAGGCGAAATTAAATTAATCCGGTTAAGTGGTTTATTACTGTGTAAATGRTGGAAGAAAATTGTTTTGTTTTAWWTGTTCAACGAATTTTTAACTTTTGGTTTAAATTGACGATTTTCTTGCCTGAAAAACAAGCAAAATTGCTCGTAATTGTCTGAAAAACTGCAAAATGGCAGAAGTT
>NW_025400975.1:6657816-6659389 GCF_015345945.1 Tribolium madens
TCCGAGTCATCCTTATATGCTGAACTAGCATTTCCCTGCGACTTTGTCTGTATTTCTGATATAAAATGGGAAAAAGATAATTACCTATGTTATGTATAGGATTCAGTTATAGTAGTCTCGTTCTTCGCATGGGKTATGTTTATGGGTAAATATTAAATGCTGATTTTCGTAAACTGTCGTCTCAGTGCACTTCTGCACTCTCAAAATTCGAAATTTCATGCTTCTAATTTTGTTTTTAAGCGTTTAAACTCTATTTTATTTCATTAAAATTTGAAAAGTGCACTTCTACACTCTCTAAGGATCATATTTTCTAAATTTAATGTTTTTATATCCCTTTAAATGTGAACACCGTTTTATTCCCTRAAAAACTAATTTTCGAAAAATCTGATTTTAGTGCCCCTTTACACCTCTAAAGAATTTTATGTTTATATCTTTGTTTAAACATTTACACCCCATTTAACCCCTTTACAGATTGATTCTCTCTTTCATCCAAAATTTTTATTTATTTCTCCGTTTAAATGTTTACATACGAGTCATCTTTCAGGAAAACCAGCTTACTTACCATATATCGTACTAATGAAATGTGTTTCAAAAGATTTTTAATGCAATTTTATGTGGACTCCAAACTTTTGAAGCCTARYGTTAGTCCTACGACAAAAATAAATAGGACCATTTTTGTAGGAAATTTGTATGCAGAAATAGACAGACTTCTACAGAAAATTCTGCATAAATTACATAAACGATAACTATTCATAGACTCTTGTGACTCCCCCTACCTTTAATGAAGTATTGGAC
This sequence comes from Tribolium madens, assembly GCF_015345945.1. Taxonomy (NCBI): domain Eukaryota; kingdom Metazoa; phylum Arthropoda; class Insecta; order Coleoptera; family Tenebrionidae; genus Tribolium; species Tribolium madens. The sequence goes on from NW_025400975.1 coordinate 6,658,612, forward strand.
CCAGTAAATTCAATTTACTGTCAGTTTTTTTTTTAAATTACAAGACTAATTCTGTTTTAAATGCAGATAAAGCACATTTTTTTAAATGATGTTTTTTGTTTGCCCTATAACTCGCTTACGGTTAGTCCTACAACAAAAATGCAAAAGACCATTTTTGTAGGAAATTTTGTAAGGTTTAATTTTGATAAGAAGATAAAAACCTATAGGAGTGATAATTTCCGAGATATAAAAAAAAGACACCTTTAACCTCCTCCCCCTCTTCGAGCTCGCCCCCAACCATCCACCTTTTGATATACAGGGTGTTCCGTTTTTATTGTTACAAATTTAAACAGGTGACAGGATATTCAATTCTAAGACAAAAATTTTCTATAAACATGTATCGAAAAATGCTTGGTAAGGGAGCTACACCCCCTGAAAGGGGGCTAATAGGTTTTTGCTAATATTTCAGAAACCATTTAAGATAAATTTACAAAATTTCGTACAGATGATAACCTTTATACACCTAAACAAATTCAAACATCAAATGTCAAACTGGTGAGGTTTAGGGTAAAAAAATACCCTATCTATTTTGGCTTTAGTTTCTTTAGTTATGCATTGACCAAAATGGTGGTCACTTTGAACAACTCCTTTAGATTTAGGCAAATTCATTTAAATAATGTTATTATTGTTACTGTAATGTAATGTTAATTAGTTGAAGTTGATTAAAAAATATGAATTTCTTGCTTTTATTATTCTGTAAATTCTGATGTATTTAAATGTTGTATTGGTGTGTAACATA
>NW_025400975.1:6662149-6663390 GCF_015345945.1 Tribolium madens
ACAAATTAAATTTTACTGATTCTAAACTCAAGCCAAAAACATCAAATTTATTGCGTTTACAATTAATTCAAAATCATTTCGAAAATTATTACTGAGTTTGATTTTTTAAGGAAAGAAAAAATTCGCTTCCAGAAAAAAATGTGTTACATATCTGTGTAACAGGAAAAAAAGTTCATTTCACGAACCAAAGCACAGACGAAAAGCAAAAAACTTCCTTCACATAATTTTTTGTAAAACTATAAGAAACTTAAAACAAAAAAGTTTTTGAAGGAAGAAAAAATTGTCTTAGTTTATTTTCTGAAAAAATTTAATTTTTTAAGATTAAATTACGCATTTATTTCTTTTAATGTCAGAAAAATTGATATGTAAAAGACAAAAGAGATCAAAGTTATTGTTTTCTTCCATTGAATGCTTTATTTTCCTTATCAAATAAACAGCACTCTCGAGAAAAATATAAGTTTCTTTCAAATAATCTTTCTCCAACTACTAAACTTAAGTCTCCCCTTACGAAAAATTATTTTTTTACCATTATTTGTTATTATTAAAAATTTATTATCAAAATATTAACAATTTTTGTAGATAAACTTGAACCTGCTTGAAATGTTCAAATTGTMAAGACAATTCTTAAAGATTACAACACGACACAATTTTCTACAATTATCATCAAAACCTGCGCTAGATTTTTTCTTTCTCTCTTTTTTTACAAAGCCAATGTAAATTTAGGAATCTTTAGATTAACTACGCAAGAAAATTTCAAAGTTATAAAAATCTAGCCATTTTTTGGCCTTTTGACAGGCACATTTGTTGCATTTTTGACACGTGTACCACTCCGCAAATGGCGGCAATTACGTGTCATCAAAGCTTCATTTCCGAATGTCAAAAGTTTGCGCGAGTTTTCCTCAATAAAACGTAATGAAAGTTCCAAAAACGGCTTCGGACGACACGCACACCAACTCTAATTTTATGTGAAATAATGGCAAGTTGTGTTAATAATAACACGACGGAATCCGTGGCCTAAGCTCTTAAACATCAATAATTTGGGTTAAAGCATGCACTTCTCCATGTTAAATTTAATTCGCCCTATGCTCTGCTGTTACTAAACTTGCCTTTAACTTTAAGCTTTGGTATTCTGGGTAATTGTGCTTTATAATGTTGGCTTTGCTGTCTCGTAATAGTTTTTCTCTCAAAGGTATTAATAACGTTGGTGATTTTTATATCTTATTAGAGAAAAATTTAAATTT
>NW_025400975.1:6666890-6669166 GCF_015345945.1 Tribolium madens
GTACAGAAATGTTATAACCGAAAAAAAAACTCACACAATTGTTATTATCAAGAATGTTATTTAACTCCAAAATATTGGTACACGGTTTGAGGGTCACTGGAATTATTTCCTTGTTCAGATAAAATTGTATTGTTGTAAAAAAAAAATCGTATCTATGACAATGAAAGAGAAAAGTCACTTCATAGTTTGACACTGTCATCATTTAATTTGCTTTTGCTTTAGTTTTTATCAAAATTCGAAGATCTTCTGTTTAATCTCCTTCAGCGAATGGATTCCAATAGGTTTGATTCGTTTTTCTTAATTTTTCTCCAAATTTATGAACATGTATGGCAAAATATTAAAATAATAAATTGGTTTTGTCGTGATTATGATTTACGGTGAAACACAAGGTAATACTAATGGCCATTGTTGCAGCCGAAGCAGCAGTTCTCAAACAAATAGTGTAAAATGAATAATTTCCTTTAACAACGTGAATTTTTGTTTTATATAGCGTATTAGTTTTCTTTTACCGTGAATATCATCTCATTTAAATTTCAACCTCAAGACCGTAAACACCCTGTATACTCGTCTATAGTACAAGCAAATTTTCTTTAAGTCACTTAGAAATATTTATTTTTGCGCCGGCCCTAAAACTTGAGACACCTAATAGACTGCGCAAAATGTCATTTAGTTTGACTTTTAAGTTTGAGATTTCTCCAAGAACTTAATTCATTCATATAACATGTGTATACCGACCACTACCAACCTTAAAAAAAATGAAGTGAGCAAAATTCGAATCTGGAAATTTTGAACATGAATATCTTGAAAACTAGGCGTCGCACAAAAAAATCAACTGCATAGGTCAAAAAAAGATACACAATGAAAAGTTCTATCGAATGGTTTAGTCAAATTTGATTTTGGCGATGGTCATTTTCGTATGGAATAACAAAATACCTGTTTTATTTTATATTTTTAATATCTATGCTTTAGGGTGAGATGTATGAGGGGTGACACGAGTGTTATCTTTGGTTTAAAAAACCCACCCTTAAATTGTTTTTTATGTAATGCAATTTGTTTTATGTCATAGTGTAGGATCCCAAACTTTGAAATTTTTTTTCGAGCAAAATCAGAAATATCTAATTTATTTATATAAGGACCTTTTTTTAGTGCCGATTGTCTATCATTTAAATCCTGTGATTTTTCTCACTCTTAAAAATCAATATTATGAACTTAAAACAACTTTTAAGGTTCTAAAAATTGCGAAATTTATGAAATTTTTGCCCGACCAAAAACTAAAGGTAAATGTAAAACTAAAAATGTAAAAAAGGTAAATATAAAACTAAAATTTCACATTTGATTTCAAATCAAATTATGATGGTCCCAAAGTGGAACTTAAAAAAAGAAGAGACTTAACCCACTGCAACCCCTCGTAGTTTAGCCTAACCTAACCCAAATCATTTGTTTTTTTGGTCAAAGTTGGGTATAGGGTATATACATGGTGTGTCAGAACTTGCGCCTTTATTTAGTTTTTGACATTTGACATTTTTTTATGTCTATTTCATGATACTGATGAATGATGTTCTTGTATATGATTTTTTACAATTATTTAGTAAAGGTACAAAAATTTTGTCAGTAAAAGCCACAAATAACCTTAAACAGAGTTACAATTTAGGATACAGCTTCCTTTTCCTCTTCTAATAGCCTGTAGCAAAAAAAAAATATTTTTCGAACAAAATTGAAACTTTCATAACTTCGAAATTTTTATAGGTACAATTTTTTTAGCATTTTTTTCATGTTCTTGGTATCTTATCTTACATGACATTTTTCTCTGGGGCGCGAGTTTTGGCGCACTCTGTATAAATAAAAATAAGAATCGAAATAGCAATAATAGTCGGAATAGGAGTATCGTCTCTTATTGCTTTATATTTTTTATTTCGATTAGAACAGAAGTAGGAATAGGTATGAGAACAGGAATGGGAGTAGGAATACTAGTAAGAGCAACAATTAAGAATAAGAATAGGAAGAGAAATAGAACTAGAAATAGTAATACGAATATGAATAGAAATAGGAACAGGAATAGAAATGGGAATAGGAATAGAATAAGYTTAGAAATAGGAACAGAAATAGAAATAAGAATAGAAAGAGCATTAGCAGTAGGAATAGGAGTACGAAAAGAAGTGGAAATAGTGCAAAATTTAAACTCTGATAATTTCGAAATTTTTATAGATAGAATTTTTTAAACATTTTTTCATGTTCCTGGTATCTTACCTTACAAGGGATTTTTCTCTGAGGCACCA
>NW_025400975.1:6670336-6672190 GCF_015345945.1 Tribolium madens
CACGAACGGTTGGTTTTAGGTACATGGTACTAATACTTGTTAAAAGACAATTAAACAAAAAATCAAAAAGTGGTAAAATATACAGGGTTGTTCCATTAAAAAAAATAAAGTTGATGTCATTTCCGGTGAAACAGAAAACAGCATTAATTTAGCATCTATCCCAAACGATAGATGACAAGAAATGTTCAACTTTGTTCTAAGAAGTATTGTCATAACTTTAAAAATAATGGAGTTATGGCTTGGGGCGTTTTTCATAATACAGCCTGTATAAAAAAAATCATTGCCAATGAAACAAGAGTTTTTCTTTCAATAATTTCTAGAACACTCAACACTTGCCCATATTTCATTCACGAAAAAACAGTAAACCGATATTTCCGAATAAATTTTGTTAAATCGTTTGTAGAACAAGTCTGAATCCCGGTGAAGTGCAGTCGTCCGTCGTGTCAAACCCCTCTCAAACGTGCGGCTTCGTAATAAATAATTGCGTTAGCGTCGAGGCAACGGGCCGTGCATGTGAAATTTATGCGCAGGCAAATTCAAATTCCCGTCTGAAACTTTCCAGAAATTCCTCCTCCTCGACGGGAGAAAGTATCTCGCGATTCTTCTCCTCGATCGTAAACATCGGGCGCATGCAACCATCCGCTTTAATCCCCAAATCAAAAGTATTAAGCACCTAGTCGGCGTCTAATTACCAGAAAACATTTGAACGGCGTGGTACGAGTTTCTTAGCAACAGTTTTGGCGAATGGTACCATTCGCGGCCGGCTTTGATGCCGTGAAATATGCCCCGGACTGACACTTGGTGCATGCGATGCCCCCATAACGTAGACGTAGACGCAGACGACGATTGTTATTCAAGAGAATACATTATCTCTGCGGGAGATAAGCCGCGTACACGGGCATTATTTAACGAAATGTGGCGCAATTGAAATTGCAAATCGCTGAATTAAGGGAACTTTGGACGCCGTGCGCCACCCGCCTACCAGAATATTTATTACAAGCGTTGCCGATCTTATCTACTAACTGGATGTTTATGTGGACGCGAATTTATTTCAATTAGGGACTGAATAACATTTSTCTAATGGATCGGCTAATCGCTACCCCCACAAAACGKACACAAAATTGACCAAAATCACGAGGGGTCAAATCTGGATTGTGCAAAGGCTTTATAAAAATTTCTCTTTTAAAACCATTTTATTCTTCGACACTGTCAAAATTTACGGTTTTTCGCCAGTGTAAGAAAGTTTTGACAACTGTTTGGCATTTCTTAATACAAAACGTCAAATTATTTTTAACAGATTTAAAGCAAGTTTAAGCCTGGTTGACTCTAATTCGAAGAATAAAATGTTGTATTCCACTCGTTTGAGTGCAAATCGGACGCTCGTCACACTCGTGGTTTAAAAATCCACTCGGTCAAATAAAGAGTCCGATTTACACTCAAACTCGTCGAATAAATAACTATGAAACAACAATTAAAAAATGTRTTGCAAATCTGTGATTTTTTTAATTTCAACTAGGGTAAATGTAGGATCTATGACTCAGAATAAATAAAAAAAAATCTCAAAAAGATCTGATAATTCAGATAATTAAAAAAAAAGATTAAGAATAAGGTGGACAACCATCCTGATTTGTCCAAATTTAAAGACTAACACTCCTAAATGTCCAGTTTTTTGATAATATGATTTGCAGCAAAAACAAAGTTTTTTTTAAGTTTTTGTCGTCATTTTAAATGTAAAAAAACCCAACTAAAAGTAGAAACATCTACTTAAAAATCTTTTTTAAAATGTTTGCAGAGAATGAAAGAAGTCTCAAAGCATTTCATACAGAAAAAAAATTGAAATTAACACGATCTTCT
>NW_025400975.1:6672391-6678578 GCF_015345945.1 Tribolium madens
AATTATTTTTATTAATGTCCTGATTTTGAATTTTCTGAAATTGTCACCTTAATTAAGAATAAAATTTTTAAATAAATTTTTATAACAAAAAAAATTTGGAAATTTTTACAGGATGAGTGTCGACCAACTATCGAATAACGATGGAAGACTTTCAGCTAAGCATAAAAATTATTTCAGATTTTTTTCAAGTATTTTTTAGAGCAAAAACAGAATTATGTATCAACTTCTTTGTTGAATTTAATTTATTGTTGAATTTGCTAGTTTGTTGAATGTTTTGCACTCCATAAACCACAAATTGATGATTTTTTTTAACAATGTTGCAAGATCTGCCATTTCCGCTAAATAATTCCAAAAAATATGATCTGAAGGGACAAAATCTAATTTTGTGAAAAATGGCTAAAACAATTTTTAACTCAGTTGGATGTCCTTTATCACCACCCAAGAGGTGGCCCGACACTTTTGAATCACCCTGTAGATAAGAAATGCAAATTCTAAACCATTTTGAATACTTGAATATGAAAATTTCGGAAATAGTAGTTAAACCTGTAAAAACATGTCTTTTCTGTCCATTTTGAAAARCTGGTATTTTTAAAATTTCAGCTAGTGTAAGTGCGAGATAGATAGATACRTCTTAAGGATATTTGCTATAAAGTGAATAACTGAAAAACTGTGCAACTATGCAACAGATATGTAATTTATTAAACGTATTAAAATAAAAACATATTTTGCCACTAGTTGTAAATATTTTACCTAACCATTGCAATTTTATTTTAAAAAACACTTGTTGGTGAATAAAAAGTATGGAACCAAACGTTTTTTGTTTTAACTATTTATTTTTTGAAAAAATTAATTAGTGAATGATAAATAATATGTAATAGGAATATTAATATAATTTACTTCCAACAGACTATGAAGTTATAGAGAAGACATTAATTACAAAAGCAAATTCCAGAACTTATAAGGAGAAATAGATAAGAAGCTTAATCTGATTTAGAGTGAAATTTATGAAAGAAGATGTCCACATCTAAGCCTTTAAAACTGTTATATGTTCTAAAATATTTATTAAGAGGTGAATTAAGATGATAAAATATTTGGGGAAAAATAATAAAATGTAATAAAGTGTGTAATAAAGTATATAAAATGTAAGGTTTTATCAAGAATACAATTTTTCTAATTGTTTTTTTGTTTTTGTATTCTCAAAATTTTTGGCAACATTGGCAACCCACTATAAAACTTTTTTCACAAAAGCTATGATTTAAGTAATTAACCTATTTACATTTTGTTCAATTTTTATCGAACAAAAATTTCATATTTTGCCAAAAAAACCGTATAACGGAAAAACAAAACAAAATTTCATTTTTAAAAGACAATCACAAGTCTTATAGAACTTTTTGGATAATTATTTTCTGAAAACAAATGATTTACAAAAATGCTTGGTTCCAAACTTTTTATATACCACATAAACAACTCCAAAAACCCAAATTGTACCAAAAAAATCTAATCTGATAACATGTCTCAAAAATCTCGCGGATCATTAAAAATGAAGTTTTTAAAGTTTTTTTTATAAATTTATCTCTATTTGTTGTTAATTTTTGCATTTTATATAAAAAAACTAAATTTTTAATTCCAGAAAAACACCATCTMCGTAATAAAGCATTTAAGTACTTTTACCATGTGACGAGGTGGAGGATCATATTGCCCAGATTTACCCTACATAAAATACAAAAGAAGCATTTTTTTCTGCGACACATTTATACCTATAAAACTTTTAAAACTAAACAATTGTGTGTGACTTTTAATTTTTTTATAATTTTAACTTCAGGTAAAAATAATTTGTGCAAACAAATTTCCCCGGATGAGTTTGCAAAAATACCGTTATCAAATTCCGGGATACTAGAGACTACGAGTGATTTTAGGACATCAGAAATCCGATGTATTAACGTAAATGTATTAAGATTTTTATTCTGTTAAATACAAAAATTCACCCATTATTACACATGTGTAAACAAAAATTGTGCTTTTTGCTATTAAGCAGAAAATGTCATTGAAAAAACTGTCACTTTTTGTATTACAAAGTTACGAATCGCTGTGTATTCAACAGTTGTACGSTCCTCACCCCACGCAATTCCAGCCTCCCCCGACAACCCCTCACAACCCTCCCGATTCGCCTCTCCACAACCCTCGTACCGCTGTTTTGCCACCCCCGCCAGATAATTAGCCCAGATAAGTGCCATAAATATCGAAATGATGAATGTCCTCGATCGAAGTGCTGCAACATGTGTCAGATGACGGCACAACGCCTCCTCCCTGGCACAGACATCCCCTTGGAGCAGCGAACAGGTGAGACTATAAAGCACCGATCGCACCCTTCAATGCCGCCGAACAATAATCCGTAATTTCGACGCCCTTTCACCGCGACGATTAATCAACGGCCGTAATTTCGGCTTTTTTCGCGGTTGACGCACCTTAACATTAACCTACCAAAACATGCCATCATTCAACAGCGAGTGATGTCTCTTGACGTGTAATTCAATTAAATCGGGGGTTGTTGGCGTTGAAAAAGTTGAGGTATTTTTTACAGGTGGTGCGAAAGTGGCAAAGTCATGTTTGTTGTGGTTGAAGGAGGTTTTCAGCTGAAAATGGACAAGGGGTGACATCTAGAGGGTTCAGGCGAAATGACGCAGCGAGGGTTGGGCGCCCGAGAAACTTTGCGTTTCAAAAAATTAATCTCRGATTTTTTTGGTTGGTCCAAATTAGACGGAGTTTTTTTCAAATTTTTGTTTTTAAAATAAATAAAATTGTTATAAGATTATCAAGTTTACAAAAAACGGCAAAAAGGCATTTATGATTTCAGAAATTAAAGTAATAATTAATTGTCGGTTTATAGAAAACTAATTAAAAACTAATTCGTTGTTACAAGTTAATATTATTTTTTTTAAGAATAATTATTAGTAAAAGTGAAATATATTACAGATGTCTGTACCAAGAAAACTAATATCTTCCAAATTATGGAAGAAAACATTGGATTCCAATTTAAAATTAGAAAGTTGAATAAAGCTCAAAATGTGATATGACTTTTAGGAAAATTTTAAAATTACCAGTGTATACTATACTAAAAGCCATTTAATTTATTTTTTCAAATTTTAAAATTTGACGATAAATCACTCTGTATACATATAAAAATGTTTGTACTGATCAATTTTCTTCAAATTTTTGGTCTAATTTGGTTCATTTTTCACAAAGTAATAGAGATTTCAATAAAAACAATAAAAAAACAAGCTAGTTTTTCAAAAATTAAAACCCAAAAAAAGTTTAAAGGAAAAAGTAAAAAAATCGCCTAAAAAAAGTTTATCCTATGTTTCCCATAATGGTTAGTATACGTAATAGAGGCTCGACCATAAATTCAAACCATAAATAAAAATTCTACAGCGTCTGCAATTTTTTAAAAATCACCCTCTTCATTATAAAAATATTTGTACTGATCAGTTTTCTTCACATTTTTTGTCTAATTTGGCCTATTTTTACAAAGTCATAGACATTTTAATAAAAACAATAAAGAGTAAAGTAATTTTTTAACAAATATTATCCCCAAAACAAATTGAAAAAAAAAACAAAAAAAAAATATTCTATGTTTTTCAAAATAGCAGCGCCTGCAATTTTTTAACAATCAACCTGTATACATATAAAAATGTCTGTACTGATTTTCTTCAAATTTTTCGTCTAATTTAACCTATTTTTGACGAAGTCAACATTTCAATAAAAACACTAAAGAGTAAAGTATTTTTTTAATTAATATCTCAAAAAAAAACTGGAAAAAAACAAATCAAAAAATCGGAAATTATCTAAAAACAATTTTTTCCTATGTTTTCCAACGCTAGTATTAGCGTCTGGACCACAAAAACATTCTACAGCTCCTGTAATTCTTTAAAAATCACCCTGTATACATATAAAAATGTTTCTACTGATCTTTTTTTTTTAATTTTCTGTCCAATTGAGCACATTTTTCCGGAAGTCATAAACATTTCAATAAAAACAATAAAGGGTAAAATAATTTTTCAAAAATTAATAACCCCAATAAAAATTTAAAAAAATAAAAAAATTGCAATTTATCTAAAAAATGTTTTTCCTGTTTTCCCAGACGGCTACGTCTGGGCCTTAATTCAGACCATAAATAAAAATTCTACAGCGTCTGCAATTTATTAAAATCACCCTGTATACATATAAAAATGTATGTTTTGATCAATTTTCTTCAAATTTTTTGTCTAATTTGGCCCATTTTTTACAAAATCATAGACATTTCAATAAAACCAATAAAAAGTAAAGTAATTTTTCCCCAAAAAATTAAAAAAAAAAATCAATAAATCCCAAAATATCTAAAAAAAAAGTTTATCCTATGTTTTTCAAGATGGACCATATATAAAATATAAAAACCACTCTGTATAGATAAAACAATGTTTGTACTGATCAATTATCTTCAAATTTTTTGTCTAATTAGCTCATTTTTGACGAAGTCATAAACATTTCAATAAAAACACTAAAGAGTAAAGTATTTTTTTAATTAATATCTCGAAAAAAAAAACTGGAAAAAAACAAATCAAAAAATCGGAAATTATCTAAAAACAAGTAAAGTAATTTTTCAGAAATTAATAACCCCAAAAAAATTAAGGAAAATCAAAAAATCAAAAATGATCAAAAAATGTTTTTCCTATGATGGCTACTGTTAGCGTCTGGATCATAATTTCGGACCATAAATAAAAATTCTATAGCGCCTACATTTTTTTAAATCACCCTGTATACATATAAAAAAATTTCACCTGATCAATTTTCTTCAAACTTTTTGTCTAATTTGGCATATTTTCCAGAAAGACATGGACATTTCAGTGAAAACAATAAAAAGTAAAGTAGTTTTCCAAAATTAATAACTTACAAAAAAATTGAAAAAAAATCAAAATATCGAAAATTGTCTAAAAAATGTTTTTCTTGTTTTCCAAGATGGCTACTATTAGCGTAAATTCGGACCATAAATAAAAGTTCTGTAGCGCATACAWTTTTTTTAAAATCACCTTGTATACATATAAAAATGTTTGTACTGATCACTTTTCTTGTCTAATTTGGCCCATTTTTCAAAAAGTCATGTACATTTCAATAGGTATAACTAATAAAAAGTAAGGCAATTTTTCAAAAATTAATATCCTCAAAAAAATCAAATTACCAAGATGGCTAGTATTAGCGTCTGATCTATAATTTCGAACCATAAATAAAAATTCTACAGAACCTCCAATTCTTTAAAAATCACCCTGTGTAGATAAAAAAATGTTTGTACTGATCAATTTTCTTGTCTAATTTGGCCCATTTTTCACGAAGTCATGGACATTTCAATAAAAAAAGTAAAGAGCAAAGAAATTGTTCAAAAATTAATATCCCTAAAAAAAATTAAAAAATCGCAAATTACCTAAAAAAAGTTTGTGCAATGTTTTCCAAGATGGCTAATATTAGCGTCTGGAGTAATAAAACCCCATTTCTATAAACACCTTTATTTGTTGAGAAATCCTCAAAACTAATACAAATAATTTAAATCACAAAAAACGTGGTAACATCAAAGACCTCCGGATGGCTCGTATTTATTTAATCAGTTTTATGACTCGAGCTGTTACTTTTAATTAAATTRTCGATGGTAAATAGAGTGGAATTCTTGCTTTTTCTCTGCGCCTCGGAGTCTCGGCCTTCTTGTGTCGTCGTCTCCGGCGGCCTCGTCACCAAACTGAGGGCCTGTTCCTGTAAAATAAACACGATTATTTGGAAAACAATAAATAAGCAGTAAAGTCGGACGCATATGGCGCAAAAGTCGCATGAATCGATTCATTGATCGCTTTTCGATGGCAAAACGGCCCTCAATGAACGGAAACGGCCGTCTGTCGTTAAATTTTGTAATAGGATTTTATTGCTTGTTGCAATAACATTGGATGGCATCGACGTGGGCGAGATTTATTCGCTTATAAACAAAAACACGAAATATTTTGCAAATAACATTCAGTTACCGAAATCTAATGTTGTAAATTTTCAAAATAAATAAAAAGTCGGAGTGTTTAAAAAACGTGGACTGTCGAAAAACACACAAAAATCGTGAAAAATGCCTTCAAAAGCTAGAATAATAAACCGTAAAATAGAAATCACTGAAACAAAAACA
>NW_025400975.1:6679168-6682477 GCF_015345945.1 Tribolium madens
GACTGTCGAAAAACACACAAAAATCGTGAAAAATGCCTTCAAAAGCTAGAATAATAAACCGTAAAATAGAAATCACTGAAACAAAAACATTGTTGTTGCACAAGATATATATTTTAAATTTTTATTACTTTCTGTCAACAAATAACAAACTTGCGTACTCATTTTCTCACACAAATTTGCAAAATTTTCAAAAAATTCTCACGTGAACACGAGTTGTAAAAATGTCAGGAATTTACGTTTATGTTCATTTGTAGTTTAAACAAATCATAAAATAAATAAAACAAAAATAAAACTAATACAAGCAATATAAATAAAAGGGGTTTAGTAATGTATAAAACTGTAAGGTGTAGAAATGTTTGTAATTAAAAGAAAAAAAAGTAAAGAAAATAACAGGACAAAAATCTAAGAAAAAGTCCTATTTTTTTCATATTTTTTACCCACGTTATACACACAGGGTGAATATCAAGAATAGAACAAAACTATTTCCTGTTTGGAAAAAACTAATTGATGAATGATAAAGTACTGTAAAAATGTACATTTTATCAAGAATAATAATTTTTAGAATTTTTGTTTTTGTTTTTGAGTTCTGCAAAATTTTAATTTTTTCAAATGACAATCCATTATAAAACTTTTTTAGCAAAGACTGAAATCCAAGGATTACAACTATCTACATTTTATTCAGTTTTTATCGAAAAACATGTCATTTTAACAAACAAAAATTCATTCTCAAAACACGATCACAAGTTAATTTCTATTAATTATGTTCTGAAGGCAAATAATTAAAAAAAGGCGCTTAGTTCCATATTTTTTATTGAATATTGAAATAATTGTTAATTTTATTTTCCGAATGTTAAAATTTTAAATACATACAGGGTATCCCAGCGAGTTGAAAAAGTCCATTAGTGACCTTTAAATAGTAAAATAAAAAAATTATATAGGACATTCATAGATATTAATCAAATCCATCGTTTAAAATTATTTTTAACTATACAGCGTGTCTCAAAAATAAATTACAATACAAACTTGTGTTTTTTTAAATGAAACACCATATGTTTCTTAGCGTTTTTGGATGTAGATTTTTATGACAGTGGTTTTAAGCTAACCTTTTATTGGTCGATTTTGCTTAGTTTTATAAATAAGACGGTTTTTTGACAAAAACATGCACTTTTTAAAAATTTATTACACAAAATCTAAGACATTTAGAAATATTTTTTTTACTACCGCAAAAAAGAAGGTACAAGCTAAAAGATTGTAACATCTTTTTAGTGTGTTGCATTTGCAAAGATAACAAAGTGGAGGCCTTTGTTAAAAGTTGAATAGCTTAAAAAAATTAAATGGAATACTCTATTGTTTTTGTATTTAAACGATTATGAAATTGTTTTTCTAAAATTATTACTTTTAGGTGTTTATAATCAATAACTAAAAAGATATATACACTAAAAAATTGCTACAGCTTTAAATTCTGTACTTTCTTCTTTGCACAAGTGAGAAAAAATTTGTTCTAGTTGTCTTAGTTTTTGTGTAATAAATTTTTAAAAAGTGAATGTTTTCGTCAAAAAAAAAAACGTCTTCTTTCTAAAAATAAGCAAAATCTAATAAAAGTTTAGCGTAAAAACATTGTTTTAAAAAGCTACATCAAATAATGTCAAAAAACATACGGTGTTTCATTTAAAAAAACACAAGTTTTTATCGTAACTTATTTTTGGGACATGCTGTATGGTTGAAAATAGTTTTAGGTGATGCACTATTAACCTCCTATACAATTTTTTTAATTGAACCATTTAAAGGTCACTAATGGACTTTTTCAACTCTGGGACCTCCTGTATGTGTTATATATCAAAATTTTAAATACTTATTTATATTTTTTTGACCTAAAATTAAAAATTTTGTAAAAATAAAATAAAATAAAAATCTGAGTGGAAAAAGTATTTACTTGTGAGTTTCTYTGAAGTTTTCCAAATAAATTTTGCCCAAATAAGGTGAACCGTTAAGCCGTCAAAAACAAACAACTTTCGCCATATGGGATCTGTGTATATATTAAAAATGTCATAAAATTAAGTTGTTGACACTTTACGGCAATTTTATTTTACAACCCGCACATGTTTTGTGTTTGAAAATTGTAAAAATGCTTAAACAAATCGCAACATATCTGGTCCCACCGCTCGCCATATATTTATTTACGAGTGGGTTTTGTTCATTTTCAGCATAAATTTCAATAATTCTCAGTATTTGTTTATTTGCGCTCGTTTATACGAACATAAACCAGTAATTGCTTATGAGCAACACTAAATCACGGCTTCTTGCACAGATGTTCTCGCTGAAAAACCGCCCTAATTGCGAAATATAGAGCTTTTTTCAGGAAATTTGAGTCAATAGCTCCGCTCGGCATAAGTTTGAAAAAGCACATTTAACAAGCTCGAATAAAACCGAGTTACACAGAACCGGCTAATTTGTTTTATATTTGCACCTCATTATTTCAGCAGCGYCGAAAGTCAGCGAAAAAACTTCCTGCTGCACCAGGATAATGAGGAACTTTGAAAAATTCCAAAACAAACTGCCCTCGAATTACAATTCGAGCGCAGTTTCCAACCACATTTTATATACAATTGTTTTGTATATGTTCGTCTTTGACGGCCTTCAGGAGAGCTCTCGAATGTTTAAGATGCAATAAAATGCACTTTACTCACTGTTAATTGCCGAGTTCTTAGACGGGTAACGCGAATGACATTGTGCTTCCAGTGTTTTTCGGTTTTAATATCGCTGGCATTTCCTGTGCACTATTTATTTTTCCTCGAAACGGCATAAAGTTGTAATTTCGAGTAAAAATTAAGTAAACAACTCAGTTTTTTAAATTAATGTTTACTTCTAATCAAATTTTGATTGAAATATGTAGAGAAACCAAACTTAATCTTCTGGTTATCTATAATGTTGACAACTTTATTTGGAAGTCACAGGCAATCTTAGCAGAAATTTAATTTGACACCCGGTATATATTAAGGTTTTTTTTATACCAAACACTAATTTTGAAAAAAACTTGTTGCTTAAACTTTATAAAATAAGTAAACAAATAGTTATTTATTATACAAGACGATAAACAATATCTTTATCGTCGTATATAATATTTCGTTTTATTTTGTAGATAAAAATTACTTTATTTCACAAGACGATAAAAGACTATTTTATCTACTGAAATTAGTTGATAAAATACAAACAGTAGATAAAAATTACTTTATTTCACAAGACGATAAAAGATTACTTTATCTACTGAATTAAGTTGATAAAAACACTCTTTAACATTGAGTACAAAAT
>NW_025400975.1:6682835-6687778 GCF_015345945.1 Tribolium madens
ATTTCTCTACACACTAAAAACAATTCTCAAGTTCTCATATACTTGTATGTATGTTTATGTAGAAAAATTTTAATATTTTGATAACTAAATAAATGTGTTAAGAAAATATATAGATATATCTTTCACATATTTTACTTTTACTTATTTTTTTACCACTTTAGATAATCTTTTTTTTTCGTTTTTTTTTATTTCACCTAAAAATGTGACTATTTCGTCTTCTTGCAAAACAGCAATGTAAATAAATAAATCATTTTTAGAAATTTTAACAAAAARTAAAGTAACTAAATATTATTATTATTTTCACCTATTGCTTAATTTTAATATCAAACGTAACATGTTTTTAATTAATTTGATCTTCCGTCAAAAAATAGAGAAACAGAAACTAAAAATTCAAATCAGCAATTTTTGTTTACAATTCATTATTCCCAACATAATTTCAGGATCACAAGCCACTTTAAATAAACATTTAAATAAAGGTACTTACCGAAACGCAAACAATAACTTGTTTTTAAAATATTGGAAAAATTTTTGTAATTTTTTTGAAAAAAAAATATTTTCTAAGTAAAATTTTTCTCTCAGCTTATTTAGTTTCTTGTCACAAACACACAATCGATTTTTTTTTTAAACAGATATACAAGCAACACCCTTTACCCAAATGCTATTTTTTAAACATTTATCTTTTGTCAGAATCATAAGTAGTCATCAATTTTTAATATTTAATTAACATAGTTTAATTACAAAGTGATTCGGAAAAGATGACTCAACAAAATCAGTTGATTTGTAAACTATAGTGATAACAAATGTTTTCAATAAAAAAATCTGTTCAATTTTGTTTTACCGTTTGACACAGTACAGAATGATTCATGAAAGAAGAGTGCTCTCAAACTATAATATTAACTGAATCATCTTGTATATTACAACTAATATTTATGCAATATTTTTCTTATAATAAATAATTGTGGTCATAATTTAAAAAATTAAATATAAAATATTTTTTTAATTTTTAAAGTATTTATTCTTCTATTTAATTTATCAAATTTTGCCGTCGATTAAATTTAATTAAGAGTACAGAGTGATTCAGCAAAGATGTCGAAACTTTAGACACAATTTTTTTAGTAATTTCAAACTGTTTATTAATTCTACCAATTTTTGAAAATTTAAGAAAGAAAAAATAGTTATTTATTATACAAGACGATAAAAAAATTGCTAATCTACGAGTAAAAAAGTTTTTCACGAGTAGATAAACAATCTTTATCGTCGTGTATAATATTTCATTTTATTTTGTACTCACCTACCAGAATTTCTTGAATATAAACAGTAGATAAAAATTACTTTATTTCACAAGACGATAAAAGACTACTTTATCTACTGAAATTAGTTGATAAAATATAAACAGTAAATAGTAAATAAAAATTACTTTCATTCACTAGATGATAAAAGACTATTTTATCTACTGAAATTAGTTGATAAAAGCACTCTTTAACATTGAGTACAAAATAAAAAATTATAATGATCTTGTGAAATAGTTATTTGTATTACAAAGCCACCCAGGGACGAAAAACACACATTCCTTCTAAAGTGTAACACACATAATTTTTTCTCTTGATATCCAGTTTTGCCTGTGATTTTGATAAGAAAGATAATTGGCTAATTTTTTTCTAAAATTAGTGTGGAAAAACATACTTTCTGTTAGGGTCGTTGAAAACATATTAAGTATTTTTTTGATTTTAATTGCCTTCTAACAATGAGGAAAGGTAAAATTTTCACACTAGTGATGAAAACATCTCTTACCTGGTACAAACTCGCCGTGCAATCCGCAATCCTCTGCCTCCTCGTCTTCCTCCTCCTGTAATTCCCCTTTTCGAACATATTCGCGGCTTTCGGGTCCAACATCCAGTAACTGCCCTTCCCCCCAGCTTGCTCGGGCCCCCCCGGCGACACTTTATCCCTCGGCACTTTAACAAAACAGTCATTCAAACTCAAATTATGCCTGATGGAGTTCTGCCATCCTTGCTTATTCTCTCTGTAGTAGGGAAAATGATCCATGATAAACCTGTAGATTCCACTCAAAGTGAGCCTCTCCTTGGGGGCTGAACTGATAGCCATGGCGATGAGGGCGATGTAGGAATAAGGGGGCTTCTCGGGACGCGGTTGTTGCAACTTGACCGGCAACGGGAACCACAGATGGGGAAAATAGGGGTTGAAAAGGCGCTGGGCCACTAGGGGGTTGTACTGGTCGCAGTAGCAAGAGTCGAACTGTTGCAAGGAGTACATCGCGTTTATTGGACTAAATTTCGGCTAATACATCTTGGCTTAAGTCGGGTGTCCCCACCACACGGAGACGCCCCCAAGTCTACTACACTACATCCTGACTAAACATTGGACTGATATAATAACTGTGACAATTTGTAAACATCGGCGGCAATAAATAGGCTTAGTTTGTCGTTAAACACTGAGTAAATAAGTAATGTGTCATCATTAAGAGCTTATTCGTTTGTTGTTTTATACTTTGCTAAATGGGGGCGCGCAGCGTTATTATATTTTGATTGGAGGGTGGGTCGTGAGTAAACAGCGTTTTCCGAAATCTGYAACTAAACAGTTTTCCACAAACAAATCGTTTGTTACTGCAAATTAGACTTCATGTTAAATTAAAAATAATAATTTTCATACAATAAACTCTAGGCTTTTCATTATTTTTCCTACGACCATATACGAAACTAGATCAT
The DNA here is from genome assembly GCF_015345945.1 of Tribolium madens. Classification (NCBI taxonomy): domain Eukaryota; kingdom Metazoa; phylum Arthropoda; class Insecta; order Coleoptera; family Tenebrionidae; genus Tribolium; species Tribolium madens. The sequence goes on from NW_025400975.1 coordinate 6,685,562, forward strand.
AACGCACAATTACATATGCGCGAAAATTTTCAATATCGTACGATATTCGTGCGATTTGTTTTCACACTGTGTGTTAGAAATCTAACGCACAATTCACAGTCGAATGTTTTGTATTTTTTCATTCAACGTATTTTTTTTTTGTAACCATATAAAAAATAAATCGTTATTCAACGTATTTTTGTATCCATTATAAAAAATAAATCGTTATGAAAAAAAAAAATGTTCGTAAGAAAAAAATTATTTATGGTCGTAGGAAAAATAGTGTACAAAATTTGCAGGAAAGTGTCGGGTAACGCCTCGTGCGCAACTTTCCCGCTTGTGCGTTATTTATCACTTTCCGTGCTCGTTATGTAATATACTATTTCATAATTTTTTGCTTGTAAAGATAAACAAAAATAAAAAACCGGATCTTCTATCAAATTGTCAAATTCTAAGGGTGTTATACTCTGACTTTTAGAGATTTATTTCTAATAATTGTAACAAAATTGACAAAAAANGATAAAAGAGTACTTTATCCACTGAAATTAGTTGATAAAAACACTCTTTAACATTGAGTACAAAATAAAAAAATAAAAATAAATAAAAATAAAAAACCGGATCTTCTATCAAATTGTCAAATTCTAAGGGTGTTATACTCTGACTTTTAGAGATTTATTTCTAATAATTGTAACAAAATTGACAAAAAATGATATTGTCCGAAAACGTCACAAAAGTAACCACTTTAATTACTAATAAATCTTATAAGTAAAAGTTTTACTTTTCAGCCACAGAGTAAAAGTTCTATTTTTGCGCCTAAACGTTTTTAGTTTTACAAAGACATTATTGATATTTAGCAATGTTATTTCTTGTCTCTTTCGTTCCTTCAGCAATTTCTGGAATAGTTCATTGTAGATCATTAGCGTTCGACATTTTGTACTACTAACTGCACTAGTTAAATTAATTATTAACACTTTCAATAATTTCAACGCGCAATGTTTGTTTATAAGTGTTGTTATGATTTTATTACTTGCACAGCGTTCTGATTATTTTGTTCATTTACTTGCTAATCATAGTGTTGCTCTTTAATCTCGCTCTGAATATGTTTATGGATAAAATAGTATCTGCTCTTTGGAGTAAAAGTGAGTTTATGTGGCTCAGCTGAATTTTTTGCCTCACTACGTTCAGCTTTGTTACATAAACTAGGTACCACTTTTACTCGTAGTAACATAATTTATGTTTAAACTTTCGAAATATATGTTTTTGTAGATTATTTTACCTTTAAATTTGTGATTATTAGACCATTTTGAAATGAATTTTAACAACAATTTTAAATACAAAAAGACATAAGTCGATGTTTTTTCGGTCTATTTGATCGTAATCTCACCTAATAAGTGAGTTTTACCGAAAAAAAGGAAGTTCTTAACACAAAAATGTGTTTAGACGCTCGAAATAGGTATGTATATGTTCTTCGAAGTCAATTTTAAGGAAATCTACTAAAAGAGATAAATTTTTACCAAAAAACATAACTTATTAACTCATTTTCCACTTAAATATGCAATTTTTCCCTCTCTTTAAGTAAAATTTTGTAGAAAAATTATTCTTTAAAATATTTTGCCAAATAGCCAAGTAAACCAAAAAAATAAATAAAGGAAAAAAACAATGCAAGTATGTATATGATTTCACTATTTAGAATAATTAGTTTTACTTTACTTTTCATATTTTTTTTGCATCAAAAAGTAAATCTTTTAATTTTTATAGAAAAATCACAACATATACCAGGTGATCAAGTAGCTGAACAAGACATAAATGTAGTTATTTGTATAACGAGACACGAAAGTTGAGTATTAATCACCAACCTAACTTCAAAACAATTATTTAATGCTGAGGTGTACACAAAATTTTTTCTCAAATCATAATTCTTTAAATTTCATTTAATGACTTATGAGTTTGAAAATGTACTACTTTACGGACTATTTTGGGTGAATTTACAGACCATTTCATTCATTTTACGGATGATTTAAATAKAAAAATGCTTTATTTCTGTTGACAATTCAATCAACACCCGATATGTTTATTAGCACTCTATTTTTATATTACATGAATAAAATGAACATTAAGAAAGAGCTATTTTGTTTATTTAAAGAACTGGACAATGAGGCTGTCTGTTTTAACAAATCAAATCTGTTAATAAACGCAAATCTAAAAGTTCCATAAATATTTGCTAAAAATTTCTGAAAT
>NW_025400975.1:6688143-6705910 GCF_015345945.1 Tribolium madens
GTTTTGCCACTTTTTAAAAATTGTTCACTTTAGATAAAAACGTATTTTTAATTCTGAAAACAGTTTTTTTAGTCTCAAGCGATATTTACTAGCACATATTTTAAAAACTATTTGAGGTTCAATAATCATTGCAAATGTTTAAACATATTTAAAAATCGTCTTAAAATGCGTTGAAAAATAAATTCACACCAATTTAACTTATCAGAGATTGTTTTCATAACTCTCAAAACTCCCAACTTCATTCTAATAACGCTTAATAAATTACCTCCGTTAACTTCATTATTTATAATCCTTGTTCACAAATGCAACCAAATCCATAAACCAATCGCCTAAATCAATCAGGCTCATGAAACTGCGAAAATTTAAGCTACAATTTAACTCTATTAGCAACATTGAAAGTGTGTAAACTTTGACAATTTTTCCAGTTTCGTTTRGAAGCTATTTATGTAAAATTCGCTCTCAAGTTGCAGGAAATCGCAGATTTCCCAACCATTTCTCACCTCTGTCATTTTTACGGTCGACATTAACGACAAGCAGCAAAATACCATCACATAGTCACATTACAGTTGTCAACAAAGTCGAGTAACTGCTTGCGTGTGTGGTCCGCGAAGAAAATAATAACATCTCGATGAATTATTTGTGCTGTTTTGAGCCTCAAAGAGACACAAATAAATTTTGTAAATTTATATTTTACGGTTGTTAGCAGTAACGCAACATATGTTTATGGACCCCGAGACGAGAAAAAATGTTTTTTTTTTAAATATATATCCAGGAACGAGCTAGAATGTATTAATACCGTTTTATGAACGACGAATAAATGTCAGCTAAAGAAATACTGCTATTTACACAAATACATCGAGAAACGAGGTAAATTACTGTAAATAATATAAAAAGTTTTGTGGGGGGTGTTCTAAATAAAACAAGGAAACTTCAAACAACATTTATAGCGGTTTGGAAATGAGTGAAAAATGCTTTTCTTCAATAAAAAAGGCGTGATTATTTTTAATAAAGGTGCTTTTAAATCGCTTGTAATTGTAAGAAAACACACATAATMACTTGATTKATGCCGTTCGTGAGGTTGTTTTRAAATAATTTACTAACTTTAAGTGTTTTCATAAATTTCTTGACCAATCAAAACTTTTCAAAGCTTTGTCYGCTTACTGTTACATGAAAATAGTAGGTACTAAATAAAAAATTACTAACGTGTTATTTTGTGTTATTATATTTCCACATTTTGGTTAAAGTTAATTAATAAATAATGCATGGAAAACATCACAAGACGTTTCAAAAAATCACGWTTTTTTTAACTCGATCCAACAACCTTTTAAGCCCTGTTCTCTAGTGGAAAATTTTTTCTTTAATTTATTTCTCTAATATATTCGTATTCATTTTTTTTAATTCTACTTTTTGTGTTCAAAGTTTTCAATTTTTGATAAAATTTTAGTCGATTTTCGGCACCTCGAGCGGACTTGCCAAAATCTTCGGGATTATTAGTGCCAGCCTCATGTGTTTGACATCGTTGGAAATAAAATTTAATTTTCTATAATATACAAAAAAGATCAATGTTCTACGATAAATAGTTATTGAGAAAATTGRTGATAAAGTCAAAAATATCCAAAATACAAATTCGACTATATACAGTGTGCGCCAGAACTCGCGAAAAAAAAACACCAAAAAACATAAAATAATATTATTTCCTCAGAACAGGGAATAAAGTGACACTTTATTTCTTCGTTTTTGACTGATAATTTGGTATACATTAAACTTTACGCATGTAAAGTGTCCCAGGGAATCAATTAGTGTTAAGAAAACCGCAAAATTTTTAATTATTTAGAAGTTATAGTAAAGATTTTGATTATTTTAGCGATTTTCTCAATAAACATTTATTGTCTTTTTTTTTAAAAGATAGGAAATTTAAAGTGATTTCTAACAATAACAAACACAAAAGGGCTATCAATAACAGTTTTGAAGTTATTAGATGTTATAAACTCCGGGTAGAAATTGACCAAATTTAGACTAAAATCGAAAAATTGAACACTTCGAAATTGATACAGATGCACTTAAAAGTTTAAAAGACTCTGAAAATTACATACAACGTTGTAAAACGCGAGAAATAAGTTTTTGAAAATTTTTATACAGGGTGCGCCAGAACTCGCGGCCCATGTAAGGTATGATACCAGGAACATTAAAGAAATGTTAAAAAATTTCTGTCTATAAAAATTTCAAAGTTATGAGAGTTTAAATTTTGGATTTTAACTTTTTATTTCTGTTGGAAAAATAATTTTCCAAGTTTTTTTTGCTACAGGCTATAAGCATTAGGTATTAAGCATCATTATTAAGAAAAATCTTGTAAAAAAAATGATATTTTGAGTAGAAAATATAGCCCGATTTTGCAAAAACGAGTTTTAAAGTTTCAAGCTTTTGGTCCAAAAAAAATGTTATGTTTAGGAAGCTTGAAAAAAAGCAAGCTAAAATAATGTAATTTCCGTTGATTCTTTGGTGAATTTTTGACACTATTTTGTAAAACAAGTTTATTTATACAAAACCAATCACTTAAACAAAATGAGATAAAGTGGAAAAAAATTTAATAAAGAAAATAATAACCAATAATAAAAAATATGAAAATAGTTAAAAAAAAAAAAATTTGAGAAAAATGTAGACCGTTTTTGCAAAACGTGGTTCAACGTTTATAAAAATCAACAGTTTTTATTTTTTGACAAATATGTTTTTTACAAAGAAGTTATATGTTATATGTTATACGTGGCTTTCATAGTCAAAATTTTTGTACTTTTACTAAATAATTATAAAAAACATATACAAGATCATAAGTTTCATTAAATAGACATAAAAAATGTCAAACGTCAAAAAATAAATAAAATATTTTTTGCAAGATAGAATTTTTGAAACGTTCTTGGTATCTTATACAAAGTGGTTATAAATGATTTTCATCTAGCCAGCTATAGATTTTTTTTGCATGTAACTTTATTCGTGTCGCTCTACTTTTTTGAAAGCTCTAGTTCTGTCATTAGTGTCACTTATTAATTAATAATAAATTGTTGTTAATTAAACTTTTATTGTTTCAATTAATTTCCAATAATAATTGATAATAATGTATACTTTGGAAGAAAAACAAGGTTATAATTGAAGTCTATTTTCGAAGTGGACGATTAGTAAACGGCGATTTTTTTAATTTTGAGTTAAAACAAGTAGGTACCCTTATTTTCGTAAAGCGGCATTTTTTATTTTACATGAAAAATTTATAGCTGGCTAGATGAAAATCATTTATAACCACTTTGTATTACTTAAAATTTTTCCCTGGGGCGCGAGTTCTGACACAGCCTGTATATACATCAAAATATTATATCTTTGAGGTACAGTTTTGCCACAATTTACAAAACAAAAAAGTGTTCAATTTTGTTTTCAATTTTCGTCAAAACTTCGAAACAATTATTAATATTTTTTTGTAAAGTAAAGTTAGCAAAATATTTCCTTAACATTTTTTTAAACATTTGAAATAAAAAATCTGCAAGTATCTATACATCCGTTGGATTAATCATCGCACGCCAATAAACCCGCATCCTCGAAGTCATCTTTTTATCGTCAATAAACCTCTCAGCGTTTATTTATGGCAGTTGTAATATTCGCTGGAGGCGTGTCCCCACGCATCACGTGACCCAACCAGCGAATAAAACCCGCGCGATGTGTTTCATGGGCGTTCCCCAAACACCCACCCCCCACTTCCAACATTTTGCGACAACTCGCATAAATCGCTCGCTAGACCACCCGCATCGTCTCTCATTCGATTGGCCCATCACGAAAATAGAAAACATTCGACAGTCYAAGCAATAAAGAAGATCCACATAAATAAGTAAATAGTAATGTTCTAGAAAATCGAGTGTTTATTTGTGAATGTGTGTGAACATTAAACGTTACACAAACACGGTCGCCGTGGCACAAAGCTGGCTGTGTCGCGTTTTACGAGCCGCCGTGTATACAAAAGCCAGCGGCGGAACACGACGAGGGTATCATCCATTGAAGTGACAGTCATTATGTTATTACAGGCGCGTTACATTTGATCTACGGACCGAATTATTACGATTCTTCGAAATAGAGACGGCCGTTTTTATCTGGTTGAACCAGAAACAACAAACATCGACAGCTTTAAACATCATTACGGTGCTACCACATGGAGTTTATGTCTCACGGCGCTTTGAATGCGAGATGCGGTCCGCCAGGACAAAACGTAAATCATCACTTTACAAACAAACTTTGACACCGACTACTGGTTAGAGATCATTTCAACAACTACACATTAAAAACCGACTCACAAGGCCAATCAAACTAAATCAATTTTCATCTTTTSATAGAAATTATCAGATAAAACTAGCAATTTGGTCAAAAAAAAATTTTTTGGAGACCTTGTGGGGTCTCGCGGCATTGCCGCTCGCTCCCACACATTTCTACATTTTTTTTTTGTTTCCGATGTGTTATTTATTCATAATTTATATCAAAAATACTCTAATTTTAAAACAACAACTCTTTTTAATAAAATTTACTAAATGTGAAATTAGGTAAATTTAATAGATAGTAAACAAAAAAATTGTTTTTTGACGGGCATATTGACAAAATTTATATTGATTTATAAAAAAAGTTTTCTTTTGTGAGAAATTTCGCAACTTTAATAAATAACACAATTTATTTGGCGGTTTTTATTAGATGTACAGGTGTCCTGTAAAAACGTTAAAATATCTCGGAGAGTTTGACTTTTTTAAGTCAATTAATAGAAAAAAATCAATAAACCTGAAATGCTTCCTAAGCAAATCGAAACCTTCGAAAAATGACCAAAAAGTTTTTTTTTTAATTTTTACAAGTAACCGTTTAAAATAATAAAACAATTGATCCATATACCGTTTTTTACATTTCTAGAGGTATTAAAGACTTAAAAAAGTGCATAAAACGTTTTTGGATTAAGTTTAAACAATTGCGAATTCTTTGACACCGACTACTGGTTAGAGATCATTTCAACAACGACACATTAAACACTGGCTCACAAGGCCAATCAAACTAAATCAATTTTCATCTTTTGATAGAAATTATCAGATAAAACTTGCAATTTGGTCATAAAAAATTTGGAGAAATTGTGGGGTCTCGCGGCATTGCCGCTCGCTCACACACATTTCTTCATTTCTACTTTTTTTTTGTTCCCGGTGTGTTATTTATTCATAATTTATATCAAAAATACTCTAATTTTAAAACAACTCTTTTTAATAAAATTTACTAAATGTGAAATTAGGTAAATTTGATAGTAAAAATATTCAAACAAAAAAAATGTTTTTTGACGGATATATTGACAAAATTTATATTGATTTATAAAAAAAAAGTTTTCTTTTGTAGCAATTGGTCAAAAAAAAGTTTTGGAGAAAGTGTGGGGCGTCGCGGCATTGCCGCTCGCTCCCACACATTTCTTCATTTCTACATTTGTTCTGTTCCCGATGTGTTAATTATTTATAATTTATATCAAAAATACTCTAATTTTAAAACAACAAGTCTTTTTATTAAAATTTATTAAATTAATGTGAAATTAGGTAAATTTGATAGATAGTAAAAAAATATTCAAACCAAAAAATTGTTTTTTGACGGATGTATTGACAAAATTTATATTGATTTATAAAAAAAAGTTTCCTTTTGTGAGAAATTACGCAACTTTAATAAATCACACAAATTATTTGGCGGTTTTTATTAGATGTACAGGTGTCCTGAAAAAACGTTAAAACATCTCGGAGAGTGATTTTTTTAAATCAATTTAATAGAAAGAAATCAATAAACCTGAAATGCTTCCTAAGCAAATCAAAACCATCGAAAAATGACCAAAAAGACTTTTTTTATTATTACAAGTAACCGTTTAAAATAATAAAACAATTGATCCATCTACCGTTTTTTACATTTCTAGAGGTATTAAAGACTTAAAAAAGTGCATAAAACGTTATTTGGATTAAGTTTAAACAATTGCGAATTTTTTGACTCCGACTACTGACATTAAACACCGACTCACAAGGCCAATCAAACTAAATCAATTTTCATCTTTTGATAGAAATTTAGTCAATGCTAAAGACTCAAAAAAAGTGCCAAAAAAAGTTACTTTTCTTCAGTAACATGTTATTGGGTCAAGTTTAACAAATTTTAAGCCAGAAATCATTCTAAATCAATGTATTTTTAAAAAAATAAATGATTTAATCAAAGTTGTCTGCAAGTCAACCTTTTAAGTCTCAAAATTTTTGTTTTTTAAACGTTTTTCAAAAGTTTCTAGTTCTTTTTAAACCGAGATAATATATTATTTTTTCGTCAAAATTTTTCTAAAATAAAAAGAGGGCTGCCAACTCTGAAATTACTTGCTCAAATTTTTAGAATGTAATCGAAATTGATTGGAATTATTTAAATTATCTTTTGAATTGTTTGGAATTACCTATTGGGATTAATTGTGAATTATCAGAGATAATTTCTTTTGAAAATTACGTTGGATCTCTGTTGGAATTAATTTGAAATTACAGGAATTATTGTGGATTTATAATAATTAATTTTGATAAATTTTTTTTGGAATTTCGGTGAAATTTTTATGGAATCGCTAAAATTTCGATAAAATGTTTCAATTTTGTAATCTATTTTTGTTGTGGGTAATTAAAAGTTTGTGTAAAATAAATGACACAATTTCGATTTTAGTTTTATTTAGGCAAATTTACATACACTTCAGTCATTACAGATTAAATCGAACAATTTCCTCCAGACATACTCTATAAAAATACTCCATTTGCATATAAATTATAATGCGAGCACGTAACATAAGTTATTTGAGTGTCAAAGAAAAAAAATAATCAATAAGTCTTTGGGAAGACTAGTTAAAAAATGCRAAAAACGGAATGTAACCACAAAATTAAGCCAAAGGATTCCTCTTCATCAGTTCAATATCCGCCTCCATCATATCCTTGACCAAATCCGGGAACGACACTTTCGGTGRCCAATTAAACTTCCTCCTCGCTTTGGAGGAATCCCCCAATAACAAATCCTGAAATCCCCAATCAMGGTTTCCACCTTCAACTTCCCAACCAACTTACCACTTCCGTCGGCCGGAAATACCTAGGATTGACCTTAACCCGGACTATTCCGGTGTCCTTCTCCTTCCCAACCTCATCGACTCCACTCCCCTCCCACACGATCTCCTTCCCCACATGTCTGAAAGCCGCAAGGACAAACTCTCGCACACTGTGCATCTCCCCGGAAGCTATGACAAAATCGTCCGGTTCTGACTCCTGCAACATGAGCCACATTGCCTCCACGTAGTCCTTCGCGTGCCCCCAGTCTCGCTTCGAGTCCAAATTGCCCAACTCGAGACARTGCGAGAGSCCTAAGTGGATTTTGGCCACCTCTCGGGTGATTTTCCGGGTGACGAAAGTCTCCCCACGGCGGGGGCTCTCATGGTTGAAYAGAATACCATTACAAGCAAACATACCATAGGCCTCGCGGTAGTTCACCACGATCCAATAAGCGTAAAGCTTCGCACAAGCTGATTTAAAAAAATTYAAATTAAATACTCGCCATCGGCTCGCGTATTAAAAAAAAACTGTTACCGTAAGGAGACCTGGGATAAAACGGCGTTTTTTCACTCTGGGGAATCTCGGCGACTTTTCCGTACAATTCCGACGTGGAAGCTTGATAAAACTTGACTTTTTTCTCCAAACCACAAGTCCTAATGGCGTCCAAAAGGCGCAAAGTCCCCACAGCGTCCACCTCAGCTGTGTACTCGCTCAAATCGAAAGACACTTTAACGTGACTCTGAGCCGCCAAATTGTAAATTTCGACCGGTTTTATCTTGTTTATGAGTTTCACGAGCGAACTGGAGTCAGTCATGTCGCCATAATGTAAATGCATTTTTCCGCCCTTGTGCTCGTAAATATTCGTGTGCAAATGATCGATTCTGCCGGTGTTGAAACTGCTTGATCGCCGGATTATTCCGTGAACTTCATATCCTTTCCCTAGGAGCAGTTCGGCCAAATAGGAACCATCCTGAAATTTAAATTTCGCGCGTGAGGTCGGTAAAGCAGCTCACTGTAGTGGCATTTGACACGTAAACAAACCGGTTTTCGGAAAATTAACAATTTTGAAGGAAAAACACAAAGTAGACTTGAATTAAACTAAGACTACCAACTAAATGAGGAATTTTACTTTACCTGACCCGTAATTCCGGTCAGGAGAGCCACTTTGCGTTCGTCACCACTTGCCATTCTGACACGTCTCTTGTCACACAAAGGTGTGATTTATTACCGCAATTAGTGTTTAAACTCGCAGTTTAACTAGATCAAGAGATAAACCCACAATTGAGATTATTTCGGATTTGACCGATTACAGGTTCCTGTAATGATTTGACAGCAACAGGCATTTATTGGCGATGGTTTCGGTCGCCACCACCGGTATTCTTCATCAAGTTTATTTAACCATCGTTCATATTGACCCACCCAAAATGTTATTCCGTGTTATTTCACGAAATCGTTAGATTTGTAACAATCTTCCAATTAATTATACACGTGTGCAAACACAATTTTAGAAGGAACGGTCAGACGCGAGAAAACTCCCATCACTATGACAGCTGTCATGTTGACAAGTGAATAAAAACGTTTTTTAGCTTTCTAATTTGTCGAAAAAAGTCGCGATGCGTGAAATTTTGGCCTTTTTGTGCATTATTTCCTGTTGCGTGTTTGTATCACAGGTGATTATCCCCAAATTTTGATTTTGAAATTGAGTCTGATTTTGCCCCCAGGCCCAGTCCTACGACGATAAAAGGTGCAAATGCATCTGTCCTAGTATTTCTTCAGTGACAAACAGCACCGAAACGTCCCACATGGCGCGTATCATGTACATCACAAATGTGCCCCCTAAGAAATGGTAAAAAAAGAATCCCATTTTCGGTTTAAAATAATCGTTTTTAGTAACTGTGATGGGGTTATTTTGCCGCGAATTGGTAGAGAATTGCAAGGCAAAGAGCAGGAATTCTGTCCCCGCTGTGAGTGCAAATACGAGAACAGAAACACTGGAATAATAAAAGTGGTGGTGATTATTGTCATTTGGGTGATTTCGATTTTGGTTATCTACATGGCGTTTTTGATCATTTTGGATCCTTTGCTGAATAAAAGAATTAAAGGCAGTTATCAGGAGCACACAAATGAGGATGTTTGTATTTTTGGGCACAGTGGGGGGAAATTTTGATTGTTATTTGCAGGATGAAGCCAGTTCTGCTGGTCCCATGTATCATAATATGAGTCTTAGAGGGAATGTCCTCAACAGAGTGGGGCACCAGCAGGATAAATGGAAGAAACAAGTGAAGGAACAGAGGCGGAACATCTACGATAGACACACTATGTTAAATTAAAAATTATATTTAGTTCTTCCAATCCGTTGTTGAATGATTTTGTTTACAATATTTGAGTGTTTAGTGAGTAAACTGTTTTGTGTAAATCATTTTTTTATTTTTTGTTTGTACATACCTTTATCTTATGATTCTTGAGTCTCATAAATCCAAACTAGTATTTTCTGTATACTTTTGTGATAATTATATTGTCTAAGAAATGTCGTTTTTGTTTTTTTCCTTCCTGATTATTTATTTCTTCACACTAAACATATTTTCAAGCCATATTTTTATCTTATGGAATTAAATCTGCAATTTAACATTTAATTGGTTGGAAAAAAGATAGGAATTAATCTCAATGTTTTATTGGCTGTTTTCAAAACTCTGCAATTTTTGATTGGTTCAAAAAAAACAATCATTAATCTCAACGTTTTATTGGTTGTCTTTAAAATTCGGTAATTCTATTTGTCATTTGATTGGTTAAAAAACTACATGATCTCAACGTTTATTGGTTCTTTTCATAACTTGGTTTTTTCAGTTTGCCATTTATGTTATAAAAAAATCAATTATCAAAATTCTCAATTACCCACTAACAAAAATGTTGAAATTAATAATTTCTTCCAATTACCTGAGGGGTGAACAAAATACAAAACTACAGAAAACTGTGATTTTTTAGTATTTTCAATCAACTTTATATAAAATTATGTATTACTGATTGAATTCTACATGCATAGGCTTTGTGAAATTGTATAAAATACTCTGTATAAGTGTCTGGTAAATTTAGTATCAAGAATTTTGCGTAAAGATGTATAATTGGTTGCATAAGTGGAAACTTAAGACTGTTTTCAGTTTTTTGTCATTGTTTTTTACTTTATTGTGTTTTCATCAACAATTTTACAAAACAATAAAAAAAGGAACACTTGTCGATGAAAATGTATTATTTTTTTAATATTTTGTACAGTTGGAAACAAAATACTTTGGTCGTCAATGTCAAATTCAAACTAGTATTTTCTGTATACTTTTGTGATAATTAAATTGTCTAAGAAATGTCGTTTTTGTTTTTTCCTTCCTGATTATTCATTTCCTCACATTATACAAATTTTCAAGCCGTGTTTTTATTTTATGGACTTAAATCTAATATTTAATATTTAATTGGTTGAAAAAATAATTAGAAATTAATCTCAACGTTTTATTGGTTGTATTCAAAATTCTATTTGCCATTTGATTGGTTAAAACAATACTTGATCTCAACGTTGATTGGCTCTTTTCATAACTTCGTTTTTTCTGTTTACCATTTGTGTGTATTAACCATTTACATAATAGGTTAGTATTAAAAATTTTGTGCAAGGGTGTATAATTGGTTGTATAATTGCAATCTTAAGACAATTTCAGTTTTTTGTCATTATTTTTCACATAGTTTTTGCTTTATTGTGGTTTCATCAACACTTTTACAAAACAATAAAAAAGGGAACACTTGTCGAAGAAAATTGATTATTTTTTAATATTTTGTACAATTGGAAACAAAATACTTTGGTCGTCAATGTCACTTAAGTGACATTAAATTATAAAACATGACTTAGGACTGTTAACCTTATTTTTAGCTACTGTCAATTATAGTTGACAAGTTGTACATATTTTTGATAGGAAAATATAATAGCTGTCATTAATTTGAAACTGTCATTCATTTTAACGTTAAAGCTTGAATTACATTAAAGTATTAGAAAAGTGACGACCAAAGTATTTTGTCTCCAACTGTACCAATCAAAAATAACCTCAATTGCGTTGTTATAAAGTCATTTCTAGACACTTTATTACTCCTCAAAAAAGATATTGGTACCTTTGGAATCTTATCAATTTGTTTATCTCCAAAATTATCTTTCTTATAAGTCAAAATCGGGAGCAAATTTTTGCAAAAGATTACTCAATGCATGTGAATTTAGATAACCTGTAGCATTTCAAGTAGTATTCATTTTTGGTCTCTGCCCTCTTCTTAATCTATGATCGGACTGATAAAAGTCCACCATAGAGTCCCATTACCCAATTTTCCTATAAAATTCATTCTCTCAAATGAAAAAATCCTTCCATAAATAGATTGTTCACTCTTTAAGATAACCCAAAGACCTTACTGCACTTTTAGTACAAGTGAAAGGATTCCCGTGATACACTTATCAAACTTATGACTAAGCATTTTTTCTTTAAAACTTTGCCACCCAATGACCATAAAAGCAGCTTTGCAACTAATTTGTCCATTTAATAAACCCATCAGCCTCGTTATTTATTCATTCCATCAATAGCGCCTCGTTAATAACCCATTTACTTAACAAGTTAGCACTTTTGAACCCATTACGTAACAACTCTCCCAATTCAAATTTCCCCGCTTGCAAATCACGTGCAATTCCCCTCAGAGGTCGCTCAAGTGTCGTCTTCTGATTGGTCGAACGTGACTTTGACGTCATCGTGTCGAATATCAAGGCTCGTACTGTCAAAACTGCCTCTTTCGTTCCCGAGAAACCATCGAGTGTTAACGTGTACGAGTGTAAACCTTCAAAATGCCCACCGATCCCATGAGTTTTGCCAAGGATTTCCTCGCCGGGGGGATCTCAGCGGCGGTCTCCAAGACAGCGGTCGCCCCCATCGAACGCGTCAAACTCCTCTTGCAAGTCCAAGCCGCTAGCAAGCAAATCGCCGCCGACAAACAGTATAAAGGTGAGTTCGCCATTTTTAATAGGGCTAGGGCCCAAATTCCGGGATTGGGGGCAAACGCGTGCCGCCACCGACGATCGATAACCCAATTCCGGGTACCCGGAAAGGTGGTTACGTAATCGGGCGGTGCAGTGGCGGCGGCGAACACGTGGTAACCCTGAGTGACGTCATCGTCATGAAAATGCCAAGATGGTGGCGATTCCAGGGAAGTTGCGATTTACTTTGCTACGGTTACTATGGGAATTATGAATGGGAAAAGGACAGTTTCATGCCGATTGGCCGTGCGAGCGAGCGAGACAGACTCAGGGATTTCACATAGGGATATAGTGGAATTAGAATAGCCCACTGCGATAATAAATTATCGGACTTCTTTAAGCATTAACTTGTCCAATATAATTATCACAATTACAAGCACATTGACGGCAATAAACCATAATTTAGGTAATCATTACGTATTTCAATGTCGAATGATAAAAAATGTAGAAAACTGCAAATCTGAAAATGTCACTTAATCCTAAGAAATACTTGTCAAACCAAAGTTTCCTATTTCATTAGCATTACGAATGACATACATCATTTTTTATGTTAGTCTTGAACACCTATGAGTGATTTTATTTCTTTAAAACAGTTATTCAAAGAGGGTTTATATTTCGCAAGTTATAGGGATTAGTCAACTTGACAAAAAGTGGTGACAGCTTGATTTTGTTCCAAAAAATGCTTGTCAAACCAAAGTTTCCTATTTCATTAGCATTACGAATGATATACATAATTTTTTATGTTAGTCTTTGAACCTCAGAGTGATTTTATTGCTTTAAAACAGTTCTTGTCCTAGTGTCAGGGGGTTTTTATTTCGCAAGTTAGAGGGATTTTATCACAGCCAACTTGACAAATAGTGATTTTGTTCGTTTAGGGATCATCGATTGCCTGGTGCGCATCCCCAAAGAGCAGGGTTTCATCAGTTTCTGGCGTGGTAACCTCGCCAACGTCATCCGTTATTTCCCTACTCAGGCATTGAACTTCGCCTTCAAGGATGTCTACAAACAGATGTTTTTGGGTGGTGTTGACAAGCACACCCAATTCTGGAGGTATTTCGCCGGTAATCTAGCATCAGGTGGTGCTGCAGGTGCAACATCTTTGTGCTTTGTATATCCTCTGGATTATGCTCGTACTCGGTAGGTTTTACTGAGTTTGTTGTTTTTTTTTATGTTGATTTTGTGATATAGTTTGGGAGCTGATGTTGGAAAGGGCAAGGGCGAAAGGCAGTACACCGGCCTTTTGGACTGTATTAAGAAAACAGTGAAATCCGATGGAATAATCGGTTTGTATAGAGGTTTCTTCGTGTCAGTGCAAGGTATCATCATCTACCGTGCCTCCTACTTCGGCTTCTTTGATACTGCCAAGGGAATGTTGCCCGATCCCAAGAACACGCCCTTCCTCATCTCATTCCTCATCGCACAGGTAATAATCATGATTGGTGTTTTTAGGGCAAAGAATCATAAATCTAACCCTTTGTGTTATTTCCAGTTGCTGAAGCTGAAAAAGTGAAAGCAATGTTCCTGAAGACTTATATCCTGAATACTAAGGTATCCCCAACACCCTTGAACCAAGTGTCGTAACATTCCTCTCTTATCTCCAGTCTCCAATTGTGATAATTTTTATCATTATCACAATTAACCTTTGTGTAATTGAGTAACTCGATTCTTTGCAACCATAAACAATTTTACACATGATGTTTTTTTACATAACTGAGCCTATTTTGATGACTCTAGTTTACCACTACCCATTAACTGATGTCATTGATAAATTCTCATGTTGATGATGTTGTAATGAATGAGTGTTGATGATGTTTTCGTTTCAAGTGCGTAACGACAGTCTCTGGGATTACGTCATATCCATTCGACACTGTCAGACGACGTATGATGATGCAGTCTGGCCGTGCTAAAGCTGATATTATGTACAAGAATACACTGGATTGTTGGGTCAAGATCGGCAAAACTGAAGGTCCAAGTGCCTTCTTCAAGGGAGCATTCTCTAACATCCTGCGCGGTACTGGCGGAGCTTTGGTTCTTGTATTATACGACGAGCTTAAAGCTGTGCTTTAAACAACAATAGTAGAATTATTACGGTTTAAATTATTAATTGTCTCATAATTTATTTGTTTCATTCCGTGGTTGATGCATTTGTTTAGGCCGACATTCCTCTTTTTTTAGACTTTTTAACATTTATCAGGCATTCCGCGTGAACAATTTCTTTTGTTATGCCAATTGTAAGCTGAAGTATTGATAGCCCTGTATTTTAACAACCCTGTATATTTTAACAGCCGTTTACCAATAAACAGTTGTGATAAGTTACTTTATTATTGTTTTTTTTTCGTTATTGTTGGTAGTATGGAACGTAATAAAGTTGTTAATATAGTTGAGGTCACGTGTTTTTATTCAGTTAAGCATTTCGTTGACCATAATTCACAAAGTGTAAAAAAGTTGTAAATGAAAGTTCGGCAATAAAGACAGTCGTAATCACTCGAGTTTTTGTAAGTGCAAACCCAAGACCAACTGTCATTTTTTGGTCAAACAAAAAAATTATTGGCCCTAGTTTGTGTATTTTTTTGATAAAAAGTTCCCATTTTAGCGTTAGAAGCACAAACTTGGCCATTTTCTTTAATTCATTTAAGGGTTTTCCTATTTGGTAACCAAACTGTTAACTGTTGAGGTCACGTGTTTTTATTCAGTTAAACATTTCGTTAACCACAATTCACAAAAAGTTGTAAATAAAAGCTTGATTTGTGTAAATTCGGCAATAAAGACAGTCGTAATCACTCGAGTTTTTGTAAGTGCAAACCCATGACCAAGTTTTTTTGTTTGGTCAAACAAAAAAATTATTGGCCCTAGTTTGTGTATTTTTTTGATAAAAAGTTCCCATTTTAGCGTTAGAAGCACAAACTTGGCCATTTTCTTTAATTCATTTAAGGGTTTTCCTATTTGGTAACCAAACTGTTAACTGTTGAGGTCACGTGTTTTTATTCAGTTAAACATTTCGTTAACCACAATTCACAAAAAGTTGTAAATAAAAGCTTGATTTGTGTAAATTCGGCAATAAAGACAGTCGTAATCACTCGAGTTTTTGTAAGTGCAAACCCATGACCAAGTTTTTTTGTGCAATTTTTTAAATTTATTTAGGGATTTTCGTGTTGAAGTAACCGGTCGGGTGGTACCTGTCATTTTTTGGTCAAACAAAAAAATAATTGGCCCTAGTTTGTGTATTTTTTTGTAAACAGTTCCCATTTTAGTGTTTAGAAGCACAAACTTGGGCATTTTCTTTAATTTATTTAGGGGTTTTCTTGTTTGGTAACCAAACTGTCAACTATTGAGGTCACGTGTTTTTATTCAGTTAAACATTTCGTTGACCACAATTCACAAAGTGTAAAAAAATTGTAAATGAAAGCTCGACAATAAAGACAGTCGTAATCACTCGAGTTTTTGTAGGCGCAAACCCATGACCAAGTTTTTTTTGTGCAATTTTTAAAATTTATTTAGGGATTTTCATGTTGAAGTAACCGGTCGGTACCAACCTGTCATTTTTTCGTCAAACAAAAAAATAATTGGCCCTAGTTTATGTATTTTTTTGATAAAAAGTTCCCATTTTAGTGTTTAGAAGCACAAATTTGGGCACTATCTTCAATTTATTTAGGGGTTTTCTTGTTTGGTAACCAAACTGTCAACTGTTGAGGTCACGTGTTTTTATTCAGTTAAACATTTCGTTGACTACAATTCACAAAAAGTTGTAAATAAAAGCTTGTTTTGTGTAAATTCGGCAATAAAGACAGTCGTAATCACTAGAGTTTTTGTAAGTGCAAACCCACTTGGGACGCCCATGACCAAATTATGTTTGTTGCGTCAAATGTCAAATGCGCATTTTTTAAATTCATTTAGGGATTTTCGTGTTGAATTATCCGGTCGGGTGGTACCAACCTGTCATTTTTTGGTCAAACAAAAAAATAATTGGGTATAAATTCACGTTTTAGTGTTTAGGAGTACAAATTTGGGCATTTTCATCTAGGGGTTTTCTTGTTTGGTAACCAAACTGTCAACTGTCAACTTATCTGTCATCGAGTTGTCAAACTAAAATGGCCCAAATTGGCGAACCCTTGACTCTCCACCGCGGTAACCCCCGTTTTTTTAAATTTCTTTTATTTTCTGGTCGGGTTGTAGACATTAAGCGTTCCGTTGAGCTCCTGGAGAAGCTCCAGAAAAGTGGCGAAGTCCCCGCTACGAAGCTCGCAGCGCTCCAGAAAGTCCTCCAGAGCGACTTTCTGAACGCGGTGCGTGAAGTCTACGAGCATGTCTACGAAACCGTTGACATCCAAGGGTCCCAAGACGTGCGGGCCTCCGCTACGGCGAAGGCCACAGTTGCGGCCTTCGCCGCCAGTGAGGGGCACGCCCACCCCCGCGTCGTGGAACTGCCCAAGACCGAGGAGGGTTTGGGGTTTAATGTGATGGGGGGCAAGGAGCAGAATTCGCCCATTTACATTTCTCGGATCATTCCTGGGGGTGTGGCCGATCGTCATGGGGGGTTGAAACGCGGGGATCAGTTGCTGAGTGTCAATGGAGTGGTGAGTGTTGGAGGAGGGGTGGATAAGGGGGTGATTGGGGTGGTAGTCTGTTGAAGGAGAGAATCATGAAAAGGCAGTGGAGTTGCTGAAGCAGGCTCATGGCTCGGTCAAGTTGGTTGTGAGATATACCCCCAAGGTGTTGGAAGAGATGGAGTTGAGGTTTGACAAGCAGAGGGCCAGGAGAAGACAACAGTATAATTAAAAATAGACACTGATATTACATAAAATATTATTAGATTGTGTTGCATTTAACGCACTACATGTGCACGAGTTTTTTAGGGTACTGAATCTCAACTACAAGTATTATATGTTTTCAATGTTTTTTGTTATTTATGTTACATTAAATAAATGATTAAAAATTGAAAAATTGCATTTTTTTAATAAAAAAAATAGAAAAAAGTAACAAATTTGTTGAGAATTTTAACCAGCATCAAAATTCGTCAAAAGAGCTTCTGAATTAACAATTTTCCTAAAACTTTGCATATTAATTTTACATAATTTTGATGTGTGAAGACTGAAATTTAACTTTTTTCATGACTAGTTCAAGGTTTTCAGAACTCTACGTTGTTTTGACTCAAAATGATGTGTTTTTACACTTTTGTATAAAAAAGAATTCATCGCGAGCTTAAAAGTTTCTTAAAACATTATTTTACCCAAGGACGTTATCATTTTTGTCTACTTATACTTTTACAACGACTTGAACTTTGACCTATATCTATGTGAAAAATGAAAATAGACTCGGAATCCCCAAATAATTCTGCATAGGAAGAGCTAATATTTAAACTGTTTTGACTTTTTACTTTGCCAAAAAAATTATTTTCTACAAGAGATTAAATCTTGACTAAATTTTAGCCGATATCTCAAAAACTATGCGCTGCAGGTAAAAAACAAGGACAGATTCGTAATTTTCAGACAATTTTACGTAAGAATACTTAAATTTTGAGGTACTTGTTCTTCTTACTTTCCTGAAAAAAWWTTTTTTACAAGAATTTTGATTTTGACAAACCAATCACTCAAACTTTGGCCAATATCTTAAAAACTATCACTTGTAGCGAAAAAAT
>NW_025400975.1:6707000-6710504 GCF_015345945.1 Tribolium madens
ATTTTCAGACAATTCTACGTAAGACAGCTTCAAATTTCAATTATTTTTTCTTGTTACTTTACCGAAAAAAAAACTTTCTACATGAGTTTAAATTTTGACAAACTAAATTAATCAATTACTGAAACTTTGGTCGATACCTTAAAAACTATAAGTCGTAGGCAAAAAATGAAAACAGATTCGGTCTTACCAAACAATTTTGCATTACAAAATACAAAAGTCGAGTTTTGATACTAATTTTAAGCGAAATCTTAAATTTTGACCAAAATCTCAAAAACTGTTTTTAATAATTAATAATTTTTAGACTATTTTACGTAAGGAGACTTAAAACGTGAAATTTTTTTTTCTATTTTGTCGAAAAAAAAATACACAGAGTTTGGATTTTGACAAACTAAATTTTAATCAATCTCTCAAACTTTGGCTGATATGTTGAAAACTATTGCGTGGAGATGAAAAAAAAAATTGGAATCCTCATTCAGTTTAGGCATAAGACAAGTTAAAATTCAAGTTATTTTCCACAATTTTTTTTACTTCCTACCAAAGTTTGGATTTTTCCAAATTGAATGTTCATCGATATCTTAGAAACCAGGTTGCTGAGATATTTATGATCATTGATCAAAGATGAAAGAATTCTTTTTTATTAAATTGAAATATCTCATGTTTTTTTTTTTTTTAATTTAGATACCACCATTTTTCTAAGCCTTTAAAAGAATCACCAAAATTTAAGAAACGTTTTTGTTCCCTTAATTTTTTGGAGTAGTGTGTCTTGTAGCTTTTTCGCAAATAACTTACTTTGTTTTTGATAATATTGAATTTTTTATATTTGGTAAAAAAATCACTATTTTTGCAAAAAAGTCGTATTTTACTGTAAAATATTTTTAAATGATTAGTCGTAGTTTTTTACTTTATTTTTATTTTCATTTTTAATTACAAATTTAAGATTTATGAATTTTTTTCTAAAAAAAAAGGTAATTGCTTATATTTGCGAATAACGAATTTGGTTTGTGAATAAAATTGTCAATTTTACTTCCTGTTTTCTCTATATTTGCGCTGTTAAATTTGGAATAAATAGGCGTTTATTCATCGTTTGAGACAAAATTTTATAAAAGCATATTTTTTAAACGATTTAGTTCATAACAAACGAAGAAAATTTTAATTTTTTAAAGTTAAAGAAACTCACGTATTTCTTCTAGGATTGTGGCTGTTTTCTCTGTAAATTTCTCCTTTTTGATTTACAAAGATTGAAATGAAGAAGTTTCACTCTCATTACACGAAATAATTATTTTCTTATCACACTTGAATCAAGACAATAACTTAAATTTTACTCAAAAAACACCCTCTTTTTAACACGAACCTTATTCTACGACTGCTCAAGTTCGACTAAAAAGCCTTTGCATTTGTTTTCAAAACAAGAATTAAGTTTCCTAGAAATCAAACCAAAATTGGTGAAATTAAAACAACTCATGACACGTGCAACGGCGGCGTAGTAAAGGGATAAATTCCCAGTATCTCAATGATTTAATCGAAAAAAAAATATATCAGACAAAAAACTCGTTTAAGTAAATACAAATTTGATAAATGTAAAATAAAAGTCGGTTATTTAATACTTAATACATAATTTATTATATTAAAATATATTTAATTTATACAACTCTGGAAATAGAATATTTACAACAACCATATAAACGCTACGGTAAGAATTGTTTTTTAACCTGCCTAATACGAACATTGCATTTGATGTCCCATTAGCCTCATAACAAAATACCTTACATTAATACAAACTTATCGATGAAAATTTTCTCCGAACGAAAAAAATTATTCCGATAAGTGACACAGTCTTAAATTTCCTTTAAAAATGTTTTCGTACTTTTTCTGAAAAGAACCCAATTTATAATCAGCGGAAATGAAAAAAAAATTCTTTTGCCTCGTTAGTAAATGTTAGTTTTTGCAAAAATCGTGCAGGAAATGTGTGTGCGTCTCTGTGTWTGTATTAGTGTAACTAAATGCAAAACACCTCCTTACAAAACTAAAATGGGAGCGCAAATGTACATCTTAAACCTACAATTAGGAGCAGTTCTATCAAAAAAAAWTTATGTACAACTCGGGGTCGATAGAACTGTTCTAGGCAATATAGTGACAAAAATCGTTTTCAACTATACTATGAGGTAATTTAACATAGGTAAAAAGTGTCAGATGTGTCGAAATAAATATTGATTTATGATTCGATGAAATTTAATGGACCGATGATTATAAATTGGCTAACTTTCTTCRTTTATGTTGTTGTAACTGGTCCTTTCGGCTTGATCATCATCATGGCCTTCTTCAGCGTGTAATCCCATCCTCTCCATCTGAACCAGACTATTCCTGCAAACAACACAATTAGCGCTTTTTCGCTTAGAAAACACCAAAACTCGGGAACTCTAAGCCGGGTGATCAAAAATGAAATTTTTGGAATTATTTGTGAAGTATAGGAATTAAACTGAAAACATATTGGAATTTTTTTTGTAAMTACTAGAATTCCGCTGGATTTTTTGTATAATTGGAATTAAAAAAAAGTCCAATAGTGACTTTTAAATCGTAAAATTTTAAAAAAATAAATAGGGCATTAATAGAACTAATCTAGTGCATTACCTAAAATTATTTTTAACTATACAGCATGTCCCAAAAATAAGTTAAATGAAACACTTGGCATTTTTGGATGTAGCATTTTAAAACAATGTTTTTACGCTAAACTTTTATTAGGCGATTTTGCTTAGTTTTAGGAATAAGACGTTTTTTTGACGAAAACACGCACTTTTTAAAAATTCATTATACAAAAATTAAGACAGCTAGAACAAATTTGTTCTTGCTTTTGCAAAGAAGAAAGTACATAATTTAAAGCTGTAGCAATTTTTTAGTGTTTTGCATTTGTAAAGATAAAAAAATGAAGGCTTTTGTTAAAAGTTCAATAACTCAAAAAATTTAAATGGAACACCCTATTTATTGTTTTTGCGTTTAAAAGATTATTAAATTGTCTTTCTAAAATTATTACTTTTAGGTAAAAAGATATTTAACGTTAAAAAAAATAAAAAATTAAAAAATTAAATTAAAGTTAAAAAATTACCATTGTTTCAGTAGCCAAAAAGTGCACAGTTGCACAAGAGATGGAAGAAATATCACTTTATAATCACATTTGTGTTAAACTGAATCCATTATTCTTTATTTTTACAATAAAATAATTTGAATTTCAGTATTTACAACAACTTTTACAATATGCGGATAAATCAATGGATAAGTGGAATTATTATATAGGCCAGGGTCGTATTCAAGGGGGGGGGGGATTATGGTGTTCAAACCCCCCCGAAATGCTGAGCACTTTGTTATATAGTGTTATAAGTGTTAAAAATTTAGTTTTTTTGTTATTTTAATGAGTTAATTTTAAATTTTTGTGAATTAATTTTTCATGTGTTAATTATACAGTGTTTCATTTTTATTGTTAGGTACAAATTTAAATAGTTAATAGAATAT
>NW_025400975.1:6710979-6719125 GCF_015345945.1 Tribolium madens
TAGGTGTATAAAAGTTATCATCTGTAGCAAATTTTGAATTTTTTTTCTAAAATGATTTCGGGAAATATTGAAAAAAAAACCTATTAAAAGACGCACCCATTGAGTAGCATTTTTCGATATATGTTCATAGAAAATTTTTGTTTTAAAAATGAATATTCATCTCCTGTTTAAATTTGTAACAATAAAAAGTATTAAAAATTTATTTTATTTTTTGTTACTTTTGTGAGTTAATTTGTATTTTTTTATGTTTAATTAGGATTTCTTATTTCAATTTAAAATAAAAACGCGTATTTAGAGATTTTTGCTTTTTAATCCGTCTTCTTTCATTTCATTTTAATGGACCAAGAAACCCACCCCCGAAATAAAATCCTGGTTACGGCCCTGATATAGGCCATAGTATCAACAATGCTCTGATATTAATAGGCATTGTTGCTTTTTTTTAATTTTCGTCGAAAATGAATAAACTATAATGAAACTAAAATTATTTTTGCTTCTTTGGAGAGTTTAAGCATGTTTTTGAGCCGAAAAATCATCTGGTTCCTTTTCCAAACGTTTTCGCAAATTTTTCAATCAAAAGCACAAAATTTCGGCAAAAATAAGCCGAAAAATCACATAAATAATTTGAAAATGATGTTATATTTGCTTTTTTCAAACAATTTGTTGCGTTTTTAAGTCTAAAACAAAGTATTTTCTTTAATTCTTGCTAAAAAACATACCAAAATTAATACATATACCAGACTAAGTAAAAAACAACATAATTTATGCTCTTTTCGAGCGTTTTAAAACATTTTTCAATAAAAAACGCAATTATTTCGCAAAATTTTGTCAAGAATACATCGGAAAGTAATTGAATTAAGTAAAAATAGTGTTATTTGTGCTTTTTTTAAAACATTTATTTGTTATTATTTATTTATTTAAACATATTTTAACACCTTTATCCACTGTTTATTCAACAATCCAAGTTGTATATAAGGCCTTTAGCATTTGCTAA
Source organism: Tribolium madens (assembly GCF_015345945.1). Lineage (NCBI taxonomy): Eukaryota > Metazoa > Arthropoda > Insecta > Coleoptera > Tenebrionidae > Tribolium > Tribolium madens. The sequence goes on from NW_025400975.1 coordinate 6,711,971, forward strand.
TTTCATTTCTAATAGAAACCAACACTTAAAAGTCTTTTTCAATAAAATAATATTGCGAAAAAAATTGTTTTAAAAGAAAATATCAGTTTTCAAAAAAATGTTACATAATACCTTTATCCACTCGCCCCTTCAGTTAATATTGAATGTTAAATATCTTTTCATTTATCAATTCTAGACATTGAAAGTTTATTCTTTTAATATAGACAATTTATCAATTTATTAGATGCAAAAATAAAAAATAAGGTGTTTCATTTAAATTTTTTAAGTTATTTAACTTTTAACAAACTTCTTAATTTATTAATCTTTACAAATGCAAAACATTAAAAAATTGCTACAGCTTTAAATTCTGTACTTTCTTCTTTGCAAAAGTAAGAAAAAACTTGTTCTAGCTGTCTTAGTTTTTGTGTAATAAATTTTTAAAAAGTGCATGTTTTTGTCAAGAAAACTTCTTATTTCGAAAACTAAGCGAAATCGACTAATAAAAAAACATTGTTGTAAAAGGCTACATCCAAATATATGGTGTTTCATTTAAAAAAACACAAGTTTGTATTGTAACTTATTTTTGAGACACACTGTATAGTAGAAAATAATTTTAGGTGATAGACTAGATTAGTATCTATCAATGTTCTATATATTTTTTTTTTACCGTTTAAAGGTCACTAATGTACTTTTACAACTCGCTGGGACACCTGTATGTGCCAAATCAAGCTGTCAATATGTCAGTGTTGCCAACTCAAACACTCATTCTTGATCACCCGGTATAAAGAAAACACATTTTTTAACTTTTATATTCCCACAATTGTCTTGTTATTCTTCCTAACGACAGTCACGCAGCACGTTGCATAAATAAATCAATTAAACCCGATTATTGGCATTTCGTAACGGACTTTGTCGATGTTTTGTACCGACTTGGGGCCCGTTCAAGCGTTGCAATACTTAATTTAATCCGAGAAACGGTTTGTGGTCAGACCGATTATTGCGAAAATTTGGACAGTTGTAGAAAAAATAATGTATGTTATACCTTGTCGCGCTGTAAGATCCTGGGGATCGTTGAGGTAGAGGCCATTAAGGCCTCGGCCACACGACTTCCACCACCAACCGCCCTTCAACATGGAGGCGCAGTTGAGACTCGACCTATCGTTGTCTCTGGAAAAGMCAAATGAATTAAATTTTTTACTAAAATAAAAAAWWKKYMWWRCRMGSRTTWWTTRSSKKKAAWWAYKCKAAAAAWRKYMRKAWTTTTWATTTTTTMMMGGMTTWAYSKAYMTTTWWRKAAWRKAAWTMMMYAYYAAYSKAAAAWTWWWYGGGSRRSSSGSRTTMSCSSRTKKCMRSSMRRWAAAKRRRRKKRWWRKYYWTTTMMRSYKKWTTWWWYGGGGSRRSSSGSRTTMSRSSRRSSRTTRRTRRWYYKCRRKKKSRWWRRMYWTTMMWKKYYWTTWYMRKAAAWTWWRSGYYMWWTTRRWAAKRMMRCRRTTTTTATCRTAGATATAATACTGCTACTAATCAGTCAATTTTTAAATTTTTTGTGGGTTTAAGCAAGTTTTTTGCTGCAAATTTACTTTACTTAAAAGAGACTTAGATCATAGCTTTTTCAAAAAATCTAACTTAATTAACTATTTTTGATTCTTTTGTAAAACATTTTTTTTGTATGAAAAACGTGAAGTGATGTTATTCTTGCATTTTTTCAACATTTAAACACGTTTTGGAGAAAACAATTGAGTTTTTTTGGTTGAAGAATAATTTTTCTGCAAATCTCACTCAAAGAAAGAGAGAAAAAAATGCATATTTAAGCGGAAAAAGACAATAACTATGTTCTTTTCGAGCATTTAAACCCAATTTCGAGTAAAAACTCATATTTTTTGGTAAAAATTCATCTTTTTCTTAGATGTCCCAAGAAATACAGGTTTCCAGCATCTAAATACATTTTTGAGATGTTTTTTTTTAGTAAACTCACTTATTAGGCGAGATTTTAATCAAAAAAACACTCTTATTTATAAAAATAAAATAAAATTTTTGCATTTATGTTTATTTTTTCTTCGGAGGATTTCACTCAAATTGGTCGAATAATCACAGTTTAAGCACGTCTAAGGTAAAAATAAGCCGAAAAAAAATATCAAACAATCAAAAAAATAATATAATTAAGTCGAAAATTAAATTGTTTTTTAATTTTTAGGCTGTTTGCACACTTAAAGGCTTTTTTTTAAGATTAACTAAGAGTTAATCAAGAGTTTTCAAGCATTTTAGCACTTTTTTGTTAGACTGTTAAAACAGGCCAAACAACACCCATTTATGTCAAAAATCAATTTTTTTTCCGACTGTTTAACTAAAAAGATTTGCTCAAAGTTAATTTATTTTATAGCTAACACGTAGGCATTTGGTCGTAATTAAAAAGCACTAAAGCGTGAAAAGTAGTATTAAATATTTGCTCGCAGATCAGTGATCTTGTCGGTGAATATTTCATTCAACCGACAGAATTATTTCCGGTCTTTTTATTTTGTTTAAATAACACATAATAATTGACACTTTTCATGTACGTAATTTCCTTGCTGTGCCTATGAATATGATTAATTTTAATAATGGTCATTTATTCACGCAATATTTTTTCTTTTCACATCAACAAAAGCTTGAACTAAATGTGGAGAAAGTGCAAGCAAGGCAAAAACATTTCTATTATTTTCCTAGCTTATTTGAAGAATTTGTTTAACATTTTTTGCGTATTGTCTTGATTTCTCTTCTCTAAATAGGAAAATGGCTGGTAGCGGAGTGTTGTTACTTTTCATTGTTTAAAGATTTTTCCGTTAACTGTTGTTTTGTAATTGAAAAATAAGAAATATTTTGAATGAAATAAAATTTGTCTATAAAAATAGGAGTCTTATAAAATAAAGCCCAACCTCAGAAGCGTGATTTTTATTTAAAATTCTTTTTGTTCTTACCGACTTTTATAGCGTTTTTATGAGAGAACAAATATCACACATTAATACCTTTTGTTTTACACTTACAGCTGTCTAAATAGTGTTTTAAGATAAATAGTACGTAATTAATTAACTGTAATAGCTATTTTCGAAAAGCTATTCCAATAAACGGTAAATGTTAGGCGAAGTTGGAAAGTGTTGTTTAAATATTTCGAGAAATAATCAAGCAAATTGTAGTTTGAATATTGTACAGAGTGTCTCAGTCAATGCTCTTTTATTAATGAATTAAAATGTATATATTTCAAATTTAAAACATAAATAGATAAATAAACATAAAACCAAAAGAAAAGAAGAATAAAATATGTAATAAACTAAATTGTTAAATTGTTAATGAAGGCGATCTAACTTAACTAATATTTTGGATTCTCTTGTTAAAAATTTATTTTTTGATAAAAAATTACAAATTTAAAACAGGCGAAATGATGTTATTCTTGCATTTTTTGAAGAATTAAACATGTTTTGGAGATAACGATTGAGTTTTTTGGTTGAAGAATAATTTTTCTTCAAAATCTCACTCAAAGAAAGAAAAAAGAATTGCATATTTAAACCGAAAATGACGATAATTATGTTGTTTTCGAGCATTTAACTCAAGTTTTAGTAAAAAACTCTTTTTTTTTGGTAAAATTTTACCTTTTTTGGTAGATGTTTCAAGAAACACATTTTTTCAGCATCTAAATACATTTTGAGCTAACTTTTTTCAGTAAAACTTACTTATTAGGCGAGATTTTGAACAAATACCTTTTTACAGCTGTCTAAATAATGTTTTAAGACAAATAGTACGTAATTAACTAATAATTGCTATTTTCGAAAAGCTATTCCACTAATAAACGGTAAATGTTAAGCGAAGTTAAAGTGTTGTTTAAATATTTTTAGAAATAATCAAAAAAATCAAGGAAATTGTAGTTTGAATATTATACAAAGTGTCTCAGTCTCTCAGTCAATGCTTTTTTATTAAAGAATTAAAATGTGAATATTATAAACATAAAACCAAAAGAAAAGAAGAATAAAATATTTCACTAACTAATTTGTTAATGAAGGCGATTAATAATCGATACTGAGATTATTAATCGTCCATTAGTAAAAAAAAATTGATTAATACAACATTTTTTCCCTAACTTTTATTCTGGCGACAAAATTTGAAATTAATGCCGAATCAAAACTAATTATTTTTTCATTGCACCATCTTTAACTTCAATTTCAACTTTGAAGGTTGATATTAAAATTTTTATTGTAACTTAGGTAAATACTAAAAACTGATATTAAATCAAATTGTGAAGAAAGTAAAAACTCTCACTATCAGATTTTGTCGTCATTTATAGGGGGCTCGCGGCTTTGCCGCTCGCCTTCTTCTAGACCTCACACTATCTGATTTGTAAAGATTTAGTCAAAATTATCGGAGGCTTCGATTTGAAAAAAAAATATGTATTTCCAAACTGTCCCTTTTTTATCCTAGATATAATACTAGGACAAATTTGAGTTCTTGATTTGCCTTATTTTACAATTTACAGTAAAACAACGGTGTTGTTTGAATTAAGTAAAATTTATATTTGTAATTGTATAAGACTTATTAAAGGAATTTCCAGAAAATAAAAATAGTTTGAGAATTGAGGAAAAAAAACAACCAACTATGTACATAGTTTTAGGTACTTTTATTTCTTGCAAAGTTGGGAACAAAATTTTTGCAAAATTGTGCCTCAAAATCCTTTTTTCAATTTAAACTAAAACTTTAATTAGTTTCTTATCTACAACAATTTTAAAAAATCGTAATAAAAAATAAAATACACTACTCCAAAAAATTAAAGTAACAAAAAAAATTCCAAAATTTTTTGGTGATTTTTGAAAGGCTGTAACTCATCGAAAAATGGTCGTATCTAGATTAAAAAAAACATTTTGAAGATTTAAGTTTTTAATTTTGAGACCTTTGGCATTTTTTAAGTCTCAGAAGCCCTATAAAGCAGGAATTAAATTTTTAAACGTCAAAATCACAAAATAGTGCACTAGAAATTGATATCAAATCATATTGTGAAGAAAGTGAAAATTATAGGGGGCTTGCGGCTTTGCCGCTTCATAAAAAAGAGTGAATTAATGACGTCCATAAATGCATCTTTTTTTAGGCAAAATCATTCATTAATAACGAAAAAAAAWTTAATTACTACATTTATGGACGTTTAATTTTTTTCAATTTTTTGTCCAGTTTGTAAAAAAATGTTTTGTAAGAAAAATAGGTGATGATGGCATGTTTTATGCCAGAACGTAGATAAATGTACTAATTGTTTTAAATAAAGGATCTGGAAACCATAATTAGATTGAATAACAACATACTGATCCAAAATAAACCTTATTTTGAAAAAAAAATATGTTATTTATTTTTTCTGTTTTTTTTCGATGAAAAATCTTGAAACCAATCTTTATGGGAATCTCAGATTCTTGTTATATAAATTAAGTAATTACAATTAAGTTTGCCATTTGCAAAAAGAGAATTATTGGCTGACATTTAAGTCATATAATAATTTAGACGCAGGTTAATTTAATTACAGCTACTTTTATTAACGTTTAAATCAAGTCAATAGCAGTAGGAAGCTGGTTATAAACATAAACAGTATTTTATCTTGACCATCAAAGAGAAAAAATTGTAAAACTTCAATAAATTGCAGGATTACAATTTTTTATCTCATCTACCACATCCTGTTTCTGATAATAATTTATTTCTAAAAAATTCTTACCTGTTGTATGTCGAAAACGGGCTGTTATTGCTTCCATACCACGGGTCATTCAGCGAGTCTCCCGCATTGCCCTCATAACCATCAATCTCCAACTTGTAATATTCACCTTCTGAGAAGATCTTGAAGTGCGAGTATTGGGCAAATCTGCAAGAAGACTCTTCAGTTGTGCAAGTTTGTTTACACGACCATGTAATAATTTGTCAAGAGGGTGGAAAAATGGCAAAACGTCGAAATGTCAAGACATTTATTAAATCATAATCGTCTAATGACTTCTCCAATTAACGAATCCCCTATCACGATCAAACAATTGGTCTATTTATCACCATTTCATAACCAGGGCCGTACTCAAGTTGGTACGTAARCGGTAACTCTGCTATTTTTTAAAATTTTGAATTCGTTTTTCTGGCGTTTGAAAGAAAAAGTTTAGATCTTTCTTCCGGTGTTTACAAATTTTGAAAAAAAAATTAACAAACCCTAKAATTTTAAGATTACTTTTGTAATAATTCAAATACCCATTACTCAAATTTTCCAAATGAAATACCCCAATTTTTATTTTACTAAATGGAAGAGAATTTAATTCTGCATCGATCTGTATTAACATTCCCTATACCTAAATTTAATAATTTTTAAGTTATGGTGACTTTTTGTTAAGACTGTCGAAAATCTATTACTAGCCACATCCGTTTTCGTATAGTTTGCCATGGAAATCAAAAATCTCAAAATTGTGTCTCAATGAACGTCGACAGTGGCTTACTATTTCACAAATAATGCCAAAATATGGAGAGTCAAAGCTACTCAAACTTAGATTTAATTAATTAATTTTGTATTTATGGAGAGTTTAACAAAATTATGATGTCGTTCATTAAACAAAAATTTTTTTTTTACTTGTTAGCTTTAAATAATGATAGCATGGTAGAACCTATCAACAATAATTAAGTTTGCATAACTTTGATTCTCCATAATTTGGCACTGTCGACGTTTATTGAGAAACAATTTTGATGACATTTTTGATTTCCATAGCAAACTATGTGAAAACGGGTGTGGTTAGTAATAAATTTTCTGTAGTCTTAAAAAAAAGTCCATAACTTGAAAATTATTACATTTAGGTATAGGGAATGTTAATACAGATCAATGCACAATTAAATTCTCTTCTATTTAGTAAAATAAAAATTGGGGTATTTTATTTGAAAAAATTGAGTTATGAATATTTGAATTATTACAAAAGTAACCTWAAAATTTTGGGATATGTTATTTTTTTTTCAAAATTTGAAAACACCAGAAAAAGGATCTAACCTTTCTCTTTCAAACGCCAAAAAAACGAATGTAAAATCTTAAAAAATGGCCGAGTTACCGATTTTTAAAGTGGAAGGTGCAGATCCAAAAATTTTTGAAAAACTCCAAATATTTCAAAAACGGCTAAATTTAGGTATAGGGAAAGCTGATAAAAACTCCCTTAAAATAAC
>NW_025400975.1:6719945-6721356 GCF_015345945.1 Tribolium madens
TAACAATAAAAAGTATTAAAAATTTATTTTATTTTTTGTTACTTTTGTGAATTAATTTGTATTTTTTTGTTTAATTAGGATCTTTTATTTCAATTTAAAATAAAAACGTGTACTTAGAGATTTTTGCGAAATAAAATCCTGGTTACGGCCCTGTTCATAACCACACTCATTACGCCTTCGCACATCTGAATCAAGTCATTTTTCCACCTCTTTGATCAATTAAAGTGAGTGAAAGTGAAGATGTTCGCCTTCAGATCGCAAAATTTAACCTTTTATTCCCTTCGAAGTCTTCGAGTTCGACTCGGAGGATGTAGTCCTCGTTGTTGGTCAACATGTAGATGTTTTCGTTCCCCAACCAGAACTCTTTGGCCGGGTCCCCGAAGCCGTTCTTGTAGTCGTTCCAATCCCGGTTGAAGTTCTCTCTGGGGTCGCCGAAGTCGTCTCGRCGTTGAATCACCTYAAGAGAGGAAAGTTTAATAGATATTATTTAATTGACGTTATTTGCGGTGCACCTGCGAGTTAAGAGTTGTTTAGTGTCGGTCTTATTAAGCGGATTTATGGCCGAGGAAAACAGGGAGGGACTGAGGCGGATTGGGTCTAGGACAGAGAAGGAGTTTTGCAGGAAAAAAATATTTGTGCTCTGGTCACTTTTATTTGATTTATTCGGAGGTGATGATGAAACGGTTTTAGTTTCCAAATTGGACATTTTTTAAAGATTGCACTCAAATGTCGATTTGTAATTTCTCCTAAATGTCACATTTGGTTTAATAGAATCAGCGTTTTTTCTGAAATAAACATATTTAACATACAAATTTGGGTTTCATTTTTTTCTGTTAAAAAGCTCAAGAGTTTTATTTACTTTTAATGTAATCAAATTCCATCGGATTCGAAAATGTTTTGTTCTTCTTTTTTTTACATATTTTTATCTTTATCATTATTTCTATCATATTATATTTCTTATTTTTCTTACATTTTGTGTAAATCAATAAGAATAAATGAGAGAAACTATTAATTTTATTAATAATTAAAAAAAATTCAAAGAAATAAAGGTATCCTTGTTTTATTTTGCTCAAATAAGCTAAAAAATCTCCCAATTATAGGTAGGTCAAAAACGGTGTCATTTTTAATTTTTTGAGGGTTTAAGCAKGTTTTTTGCTTCAAATTTACTGTTCTCAAAACAGACACAATTCATAGTTTTTTCAAAAAATCTAACTAAACTAGGTCATTTAGGCCCATAAATCACCTATTTATGTATGAATTTTTTTTTAATTTTAAGTTATTTTTGATTTGAAGCAGGTAAAATGATGTTATTCTTGCATTTTTGAACAATTAAACACGTTTTGGAGACAAAAATTGAGTTTTTTTGGTTGACGAATAATTTTTCTGCAAAATCTCATCATAGAGAAAAAAA
>NW_025400975.1:6724139-6725847 GCF_015345945.1 Tribolium madens
AAAATACACTTACTTACCATTAATTTTATTAATATAATAATTCAAAAAAAAATCAAATTAATTAAATTTTTTACTAAAATTGTGAAAAAATGACAGTATCTTTGTCTTATTTTGCTTATATAAGCTAAAACAATTCCCAATTAGGTCAAAAATAGCGTTATTTTTTATTATTTGACGGTTTAAGCGAGTTTTTTGCCTAAAATTCACTTTAGTCAAAAGAGACTCAAAGCGTAGTTTTTACAAAAAAATCTAATTTAACTAAGTCAGATAAGCCCAATTAAACACGTTTTGGAGACAACAATTGCGTTTTTTTTGGTTGAAGAATAATTTTTCTGCAAATCTCACTCAAAGAGAGAGAGAAAAATTGCATATTTAAGCCGAGAATGAAGAAAACTAACTATGTTCTTTTCGAGTATTTAAAGTTTAAATCCAGTTTCGAGTAAAAAAACTCATATTTTTTGGTAAAAATTTACCTTTTTTGGTCGATGATGTCCCATGAAACACATATTTCCAGTACCTAAATACATTTTTGAGCTTACTTTTTTCAGTAAAACTCACTTATTAGGCGAGATTTTAATTAAATAGACCAAAAAACACTTACTTATTTAGGAAAAAAATGAAATTTTTGCATTTATTTTTGTTGTCCCTAATATTTCACTCAATTGGTCGAATAATCAGAAATTTAAGCACGTCTAAGATAAAAATAAGCCGAAAAAAGATCAAATCATAGTTTTTTTTAATCTAACGTAACTAGATCCGGTAGGCCTATAAATAATCGATATGTGTAGGACATCTTATTTTTGATTCTTTTGTTGACAATATTTTTTTTTTGGTAAGAAATTACACATTTAATACAGTCGAAATGATGTTATTCTTGCATTTTTTGAACAATTAAACACGCTTTGGAGACAAAAATTGAGTTTTTTGGTTGAGGAATAATTTTTCTGTAAAATCTCATTCAAAAAGAGAAAAAATAAGTTGCATATTTAAGCCGAAAGTGACGATAATTATGTTCTTTTTGAGCGTTTAAACCGGTTTCAAGTAAAAAACTTATATTTTTTGGTAAAAATTACATATTTCCAGCATCTAAGTACATTTTTGAGCCAAGAACTTACTTTTTTCAGTAAAACTCGCTTATTAAGTAAGATTTTGATAACAGGCTGCAAAAACATTTTCTTAACATTGTTCTTTTTTTAATTAATCCTTGATGATAATAATAATAAATAAAGATATCGTTGTGTTTTGTTTCGAAATCATAAAAAATATTGTGTTAATTCATTAAACAACTAATATTTTTTAATGGAATTCACTTTTGTTTCTTCTTTTGTGTTTTACTGTTTTTTTGTGTTTTTCTTTTTTTCCTTTTTTTATTTTTGTGGCACGATTGAAGCTAAAATAGAAGAAATAGCTCTCTTTCGTTTTTTTAAAACGAAAATATCAGATAAGATAAAATATCAGTGTTTTAGAAACAAAGACTAAGGGATAAAAACAAATTGGAATTAGTTGTCTGGACTTACAAATTGTTAATTTTGTTAATTTGTAACTATAGTCACTATCCCAAAGAAACACTCGAATATTTGTATCATATTTTTTGGTAAAAATTTACCTTTTTTGTAGAAAACCCAAGAAACACACATTTCTAGCATCTTAATACATTTTTGAGCTAAAAACTTACTTTTTTTCAGTAAAACTCGCTTATTAGGCAAGA
>NW_025400975.1:6728052-6735250 GCF_015345945.1 Tribolium madens
CGATAATTATGTTTAAACCCGGTTTCTAGTAAAAAACTCATATTTTTTGGTAAAAATTTAAATACGTAAAGTGCTTTATTACTCTGTAAATGCAAGCGGAAAAAGTTTTTGTTACGAATTTTTAACTCTTGTTTTTCAAAATTGATAAAAATTGACGATTTTCTTGCTAAATTAAATCGGTGTCTGGCTCAGACGTCACTTAAAGTGATCGAAAGAGTTTCAGCAAAATATTTTAAATTTTTAAAAAGAGCTGAATTGCTGAAAATTGTCTGAAATGGAATAATGCTCTCAAAATAACCATTTTCTGTCCAATTTTGCTGGCACAAAAACGAGCGTAATTACTAAAAATTGGCTGCAATTGCATAATTCCGACCTAAAATGACGATTTTCAGGCTAAAACCTCTTGAGTTGATTGAGTTTATGGCTGAAAAACAAGCAAAATCGCTCGAAATTGTCTGAAAAACTGCAAGTTTTTTTAAACTTTTGTTGAAATTAAATGAGATTAGTTCAGATAATAGGAAATCATAGTTTTTTGAAAAAATCTAACTTAACTAGGTTAGATAGGCCCAAAAATCACCTATTTATGTAAAAAATTATTATTTTTGGTATTTTTGTTAAAAAAAAAATTTGGTAAGAAATTGTCTGAAATGGAATAATGCTCTCAAAATAACGATTTTCTGGCCAAATTTGCTGGCTCAAAAACGAGCGTAATTGCTGAAAATTGGCTGCAATTGCGTAAAACGACGATTTTCAGGCCAAAACCGCTTGAGTTAATTAAGTTGATGGTTGAAGAAGAAGTAAAATCGCTTAAAATTGTCTGAAAAACTGCAAAATTAGTGGCCGAAATTAAATGAAATTAATCCAAATAGCCAGAAATGAAATACAAATTACGACATTTTTTATGTTTTTTTGGAATTGGCTGAAATAGAGCAAAAACGACGGATTTTTGGCAATAGGAAATAGGAATTACAATTTGTCACTTCTTATTGAGGTTTTGTTTTTAAAGCAGCTTTGAGCCTCTCAAGCCTTCGTTTCTACTTTTATCGAACAATTTCAAACTATACAAAATTGCCCAATTTTCCCATCCCATTACAAGGCTTTTCACGTTTCAGGAATGTCAGAATCGCCCGTTATTATTACCATTATTACATGCAGCGTCTTATTATCTGTCAGATATCTCCTCGTAAACTTCGAGTTTATCCCAGCATGAAATTTAATTACATTATAATATAGATGGGTGATAATTTTCCTCTTAAATAGTTCGTTGCAAGAAATTTCCTAGAAAGAAATAATAAAAAACATGAAGTTTTCTTACCGTCCATCCACCATCGGCGATTTCTTGTTCACAATACACCTTCAAGAACCAATAAGTGGTACCACGGATTTGCAAGTAGTAAACGCCGGAATCACGCATGCCAGCATTGAGGAGGTCCACGCAAGAGTAACCCTAGAAATAGAGGGTGATTTGAATTAAATGTCTGTAATTTTAGCAAAAAGTGAGTTAAGTGCTTTGCGAAAGTATGAAATTATAATGTTGTAAAAAAGCGATGACATAAACAATAAAAAATTTACATTTTGTACTGAAATTAAAAAAAAAACAAATTAGAAAGGTGAACCATTCTGAAACAATGAGATGGTCTTGAAAATTGTAAAAATAGCAATAAGTGGGCTATGATTTATAAATGTGATAAATTTTATTGGCGTCATTTGGTAATGATAGTCCTATAATAATAGTATTTAACCTTTAATAATTTCAAGCCCACATTGTATTATTTTCATTGAAACTACATAAAAAATGACCTTAGTTTATTTATTATTTTTACTTGAAAAATTCCATTAAATTGTTTTCTGTTTGAAAAACAAACTAAGATTTTCGAATTAGCTGAAACAATATAATTCAGACCCTAGTTTTGCAAATATCTCCTGAAATAAGTACCTTTTCTGTTCACTATACGAATTCACGAGTAATTCACCTAATTCAGCGATATTTGGGTTTATTTTGCTAAAATTTTCGAGCTGAATTACTTGTAAATACCTGAAATAGCGTAAAATTCAAACTTAAAATGCCGATTTGCTATCTGTTTTGACAAAATCTCTCAAAACGAGTAAGTTTTTGTCTGAAAAACAAACTAAGATTTTCGAATTGCGTGAAATCATGTAATTCAGACCCAATTTCACAATATTTCAGCTAGCGTTGTAAATATCTCCTAAAATAATAAGTAACTTAACTTTTTGCCCACGATTTTTTAAACTGTTTCAACAAAAAATTTCAATTATATAAGAAGTGAATTTTTAGCTCAAAAACAAGCTAAATTAGCTGAAATAGTTCAAACCTAAAATTACAATTTTCTAACCGGATTTAGAAAATTTCTTAAAATAGATCCGTTTAGTCCAAAAATCAGCTAAATCACTACAAAAATTGGCTAGTAGTTCATCTAATTTAGCGATATTTGGGTTTATTTTGATAAAAATTTTCAAAATAAATGCATTTCTGGATCAAAAACGAGCTCAATTACTTGGAAATGGTTGAAATATCTAAAATATTCGGACCTAWAACGTCGATTTTTTAGTCTGTTTTGACAAAATCTTTTAAAATAAGTAAGTTTTTGGCTGAAAAACAAATTGAGTTGGTTAAAATAATGTAATTCAGGCCCAATTTGACAATATTTCAGCTAGCTTTGCAAATATCTCCTGAAAAAAGTACCTTTTCTCACTGAATTCAGAAAAAAATTCTTTAAGTAGATACGTTTGGTTCAAATCACTACAAAAATTGGCTAGTTTATCTAATTTAGCGATATTTGTGTTTATTTTAATAAAATTAAAAAAAAATTAATTTTGGGATCAAAAACGAGCTCAATTACTTAGAAATGGCTGAAATATCGTAATAGTTAGACCTAAAACGTCGATTTTTTTTGTCTGTTTTGACAAAATCTCTTAAAATAAATACGTTTTTGGTGAAAAACACACTGAATTGGTTAAAATAAGGTAATTTATGCCTAATTCGACAATATTTCAGCTAGCTTTTTAAATATCTTCTGAAATAACTACCTGAGTTTTTGCTCCCGATTTTTTAAACTGTTTCAGCAAAAAAATTTAAAATATGAAGTGACTTTTCAGCTCAAAAACAAGGTTAAATGCTTAAAATTAAATCAGCTTCAGATTAAATCTAGTAAAGTAAGCAAGTTCGGTCTAAAAACTAGTTCAATCATTACGAATTGACTTAAATATTTAGTATTTACTATTTAGTGATATTTGGGTTTGTTATGACAAGATTTTCCAAAATAAGTGAATTTCTGGATCAGAAACGAGCTGAATTATTTGGAAATGCCTGAAATATTCAGACTTAAACGTCAATTTTCTAGCCTGTTTTGACAAAATCTTTTTTTTTTTTTGGCATAAAAGCAAACTAAATTTCTTGAAATAAATCTGTTTTTGGTCCACGATTTTCTTGAAATGCTTTAAATTGGCTGAAATAATTTAAAATAACAATAAAAAACAAAATTTTGAAAAAAATAATTGAAAATACAGATTTGAAATACAGGGCGTTTTAACAAAGTGTTTCTCAGGTCTAGTCCCTTTTTTGAGTCTAATTTTTATATTATTATTTGTCAGTTTTTTTTCGTTTAATTAAGAATTTATTTAGTATTTTGTATTTCACCTAATTCAGTGATATTTGGGTATGTTACGACAAAATTTCCCAAAAACGAGCTGAATTACCTGGAAATGCCTGAAATATTCAGACTTACACGTAAATTTTTTAGCCTGCTTTGACAAAATCTCTTAAAATAAGTAAATTTTTGGCTTAAAAACAAACTAAATTTCTTGAAATAAATCTGTTTTTAGCCCACGATTTTCTTAAAAGCGAGCTGAAATGCTGTAAATTGGCTGAAATAACGGATTTCAGAATGTGTTTTTCCCATTTAAAATAACAATAGAAAACAAAATTTTGAAAAAAATAATAGAAAATACTGAAATACAGGGTGTTTCAACAAAGTGTTCTTCAGGTCTAGTTCATTTTTTTGAGCCTAATTTTTATATCATTATTTGTCAGTATTCTTTCGTTTAATTAAGAATTTACTTAGTATTTCACCTAATTCAGTGATATTTGGGTATGTTATGACAAGATTTTCCAAAATAAGTGAATTTTTGGATCAAAAACGAGCTGAATTACTTGAAAATGCATGAAATATTCAAACTTAAAACGTCAATTTTCTWGCCTGTTTTGACAAAACATCTTCAAATAAGTACGTTTTTGGCTTAAAGCAAACTAAATTTCTTGAAATAAATCAGTTTTTAGCCACGATTTTCATAAAAACGAGCTGAAATACTTTAAATTGGCTGAAATAGCGGAATTCAGACCGTGTTTTTCCCATTTAAAATAACACTAGAAAACAAAATTTTGAAAAAAATAATAGAAAATACTGATTTGAAATACAATCTAATGTCTAGTGTCAAAATTAGCCCATTTTTTGAGTCTATTTGTTATATTATTATTTGTCAGTTTTCTTTCATTTAATTAAGAATTTTCTTCAACTTGTAATATTTTTGTAATTATTAATTTTTTTTGTGTCAGTTTCCTCTTAATCGGTGACCTATTAAAAAACCAATAACCGGCATCTGATAAATCACGCTTTTAATTTTCGCTCAAGTCCACTTATCTCGCAAAAAGCCAACCAGTCCTCTCTCGAAAGTAAACTCAATCGATCGCAATGTATCTTTTAATTAAAGCACGTATTTTTGCGTTTTGACTTTCACGTCAACGCGAGAAATTTATTTGGAATTGCGCAATTGAGGACCAATTTATTCTAATAAATTTTGCGCGAAAATGTGCATGACCTTTACAATGGAAATTGATAATTGGTGTCGGAGATAAATCATCGAGAAATTGATCGGAAATTGACATTTAACGTCGTAAATTTTCAGTGTGATAAATCTCGTCTAGAATAGGAAAAAATAAATTTGGCTGGGATGTAGGCGTGAAACGCAAAAAATTGACAGTAATTGATTTTAAAACCCGAATTAATTAAGCAAACGAAAATCTCCCAAACCGATCAAAACTTATAATTATAGAAACAAGTTAATTTAATTGTGATTGATTCGGTGATACACTTGTAGTAAAACTGGTTATAAATGAAAGTTAATTAGTAAAGCGATCTGTTAGGCAGTGACTTTACTTAATTAGAATTATAATTAGTTTTTTCCGAAAGATGTGTACGATTTTTTTCAACTTTTGCAGCAAAATTATTCAAAAAGTTTGTCTAGACTTCTCACTGACATAATAACTTTCATTAATAAGGAATCTTACTTCTGTCCCACATCTCGGTAGATTTACAGCTCATAAAATAATTATGTCTGTGTTTTTATATAATTAAATCCGTTGGAAATGTCCGTTTCGTTGACAAATGTCGTGACAGCTCCGACGCTACTTAAGAAATTTAATAAATTATTGAACCTGTTTCGCCTAGTTTACCCGTGTTATGTCACATATTAATAATTATCTCATATTTTTACGGTCATAATATCGCGAATCGAGTTCAAGCGGAAAAAATAAAACAGGGCAATTTACAAYCCACAAATTCGGAATAACATGCATCAAACTCATCGGATTTAATGAAGCTGACATCACAATTGTGCCAACATTTGTTTAAATTTTCTTATTTGGTTTTAAAATAAATAAACTAAAGTGTTAATTCAAAGAAACTCAAACGCACCCTTGTTCAATTTGTTTAAAAAACAAATCCAAAAATAAAATTATAGATTTTTGTGTAAATATTTATTGAAAGTAAAAAAAACAAAAACAATTAAGAACATTTCATAAATTTAGCAAAAACAGAAAAATTTGCATATCACAAAAATCTAATATGGAAACAAATAACAAAAACATAGACTTTTTGGACTTTTTTGGTACTTTATTTTTTCGAAATTAAAATGGTTCTTTATTCCCTTGATATATAAATWACTATTAAAAAATATATAAAACTATTAAAAATTATTAAATGTTCCAGAGAATCGATTAGTGTCAGGAAAACCGCAAAATCTTAATTGTTTAGAAGTTGTAGTAAAATATAAATTTTGTTTAGTTTAACAATTTTCTCAGTAAATATTTATTGTAGAAAAATAATCTTTATTTTTAAAAGATAGGAAATTGAATGTGCTTTCCAACAATAACAAACACAAAGGGCTATTAATAAACTTTGACAAAAATCAAAAAATTGAAAACTTTGATCGATCCAGATGCATTATAAAATGCGAGAAATAAAAGCAAAATACCATGTAAGGTAAGATATCAGACACATGGAAAAAAGGTTAAAAAATTTCTATCTATATAAATTTCGAAGTTATGCGAGTTTATTTTGGACTTTGACTATTGATTTCTGTTGAAAAAAAAATAATTTTCCAAGTTTTTTTGCTACAGGTTACTATTAAGCATTATTATTAAGCAAAATCTCCTAAAATAGTGATGTTTTGAGTAGAAAATATAGCCCGATTTTGCAAAAATGAGGTTCAAAGTTTCAAACTTTTTATCTAAAAAAAAAGTTATGTTTAASAAGCTTGAAAAAAAGCAAGCTAAAATAATGTAATTTCCGGTGATTCTTTGGTGAATTTGTGACAAAATTTTGCAAAACAAGTTTATACAAAACCAATCACTTAAACAAAATGAGAAAAAGTGGAGAAAAAATTTTATAAAGAAAATAATAATCAATAATAAAAAATACGCAAAATAGTTAAAAAAAGAAGTAATTTTTTTGAGAAAAATATAGACCGTTTTCGCGATACGTGGTTCAACGTTTTGTCAACAATTTATAATTTTTGATAAATATGATGTTTTTTACAAAGAAGTTTTTGAAAAAAATCGTAAATTTTTTGTTAGTACATTTTTGTTATTTTTGACCCAAATAACATAATTAAAAGTGCTTAAATGATTATAAAATCTAAAAATAACACAATTGGTGACTTTTATTTACAGGCTATTAAAAGAGGAAACAAGGAAGCTGTATCCTAAATTGTAACTCTGTTTAATGTTATTTGTGACTTTCATAGTCAAAATTTTTATACTTTTAGTAAATAATTATAAAAAGCAATACAAGATGATAATAACATAATTTCATTATAGACATAAAAAAATGTCAAATGTCAAAAAATAAATGTCAAGATAGAGTTTTTTAAACATTTTTCCATGTTCCTGGTATTTTATATT
>NW_025400975.1:6735464-6741106 GCF_015345945.1 Tribolium madens
CTTTATTCGTTTTTCACTGATAATCTGATTAAAATTGTTGTTTATTCTATTAAACTAAATAACTAAGTAAAATCATTGAATTGAAGGAGTGATTTTTTTAATTTCATGAAAAAAGCTATGGACTATTTAAAAAACAAATCATGAAAACTAGTGGTAAGATTTAAAAACAATATATCTAAAGTATTGTTTTATTTCATATTAGCCGAACTACATAGATAGAAACTTTCATTCTACTTTTTATTTTTGAAAACTGTTCTTCTCATTTTTGTTGTATTTCTCTTTGTCGGAAATTGAGATTTCCAAAAAAAGTTTCCTTTTAACTCAGATAACTCAATCGCTTTCATTTCGTCTTTAAATAATGCGCTTAAATGAAACAAAGACACCGACGTGCCCAATAATGGAACCTCAAAGAGGTAAATTAGTTGCATTCACTGCTTGRCGATAATTGGGGTCTTAATTCGGGGAAAGTTGCATCAAAGAAGAGGCCTGAATCGACACAATTAAAATATTGATTTTATCTCCGACTCGAAAAAACCCTATTCAAATTTTTGCGACATGACCCATCGTCGAAGTCTCTCAATAATTCTGTCACGATTCAGTTTTAATTAAAATTAATTAAAAGTGAAAACGTCGAAATATTAATCAAAAGCTCTTACCTTAACATCCTTAACATTGGCCAAAAGCTCCGTGGCAAAAGTGGTGTTTGCCGGCGAGGGTTTGTTCTTCACACTGGGGAAAATCAACCCACTTTTCCTCTTCTCCGCCCTTTTTTCCGTGGTTGCTTGCGTCGAGGGGCTCACAGGGGTGGTACTGCTCTGGTTCAAAGTGGTAGTCGGGGGTGGCAAAGTGGTGAAAGTGGCCGGGAGGGTGGTATCAGTTGAATACTCATCAACATACCGACTTGGGTCATATTCAACCAAACGATCAATGGTGGGGTCAAGGAGAAGCTCAGCAGGAACAGGTCTCTGTGCCAAAGTCGCAACATCATCCTCCTGTTTCTTCAACCTRTTCTCAACTTTATCCAAATTCGCGATGATTTTATTGGTTTTGGTTCTTAAATCATTGTGGATTTCGCCAATTGCCCGCTCTTGGCGCTGCGTTTGTGTCAAAAGCTCGTCCGATTTTGGCACCAAATCGTCAACTGACGATTTGGTACCCACCACGACGTCCCAGACCTCATCCATCTTCTCTGAAACGGAGATAATGGGCCGGATTTGCTGCACCAAAGCGTCGATTTTGTTATTCCGGGTTTCCGGGGCCGGAGTTGTCGTCTTATTGTAATGACTCGTGGTGATATCGTCGACGATGGCGTGGTGAATATCCGTCATCATTGTCAACACTTTGCCCAAATTTTCCGAAACTAGATTGATATGGAATTGCAATTTCCGGTCAACACTTCCGGTGGCTTCCCTCAACTGTCCCAATTCCTTGGTCACGTGGTTTATCACTTCCGTGTTTAGCGCTTTGGTGATTTCCACCACGTTCATACTCACGGGTTTCTTCTCGCTTGCTTCAGCATTGATATCTTCGCCTTGAAGCAAGTTATTGTCGAGTTGACTCTTCAAAACGTTTAGTTTGTTGTCAATATCGCTGACTTTCTGGTCGAGGGCCACTAGTCGACGCCCCACATTGTCATTTGGCCCCCCGTCGGTCTTTTTCGAGTCAAAACTGAACAGTTTTGAGTCAAGAAGGGACAGTTTTGCTATCACCGATTCGGTTTTGTCAATATTGTTGTTGACACGGTTGTCCAAACCTTCCACTCGTCGCATTAAATGCTCGACGGCTTTGTCCAAGTTTTCTATTCTCTGGAGTTTGGACTCGAGAGTGGAAATTATGGCTTCGAACACGTTGAAGAGATATTGCTCTCTGAAAAAATWAAATTAAATTGCTGTGTGATTTAACAAAATCCGAAAATGGCAAAAACTTCGGGTATAATGATAGTCCACGGTTCGTAACACCATCAAACCGTGTAATTTGCCGGTCTTTAATAATACGAAAATGTTATTACCGGTCTAGGCAGGTTATTATGTGTTTTATCGGTTAAGAAAGAGCCCGGAAACAAGATTTTAACAGTTTTTATCGGGGAGAGTTTCTGAATTATTGGACACTTTGACGGATGTAATGCAGCAAGTGACTTGTAATTTTCCCGGATTTATGCACGGAGTAATTTCTTAAATTGTAGATGTTTACTGGGTTATTACTGTTATTTATTGCGCTACTCGATAAATAAACTCAACTGGAACCCCGGAACGCTGGACCAATTTGCGAATCAAAAGTGTGAGCGGCATAGCCGCGAGCCCCCCATAATTTCCACAAAAAATTTACTAATTTGATAGAATTTATTTCGTTTCTAGTTTTCGAATACTGTTTTTCTAATAGAAAATAAACAAACATTACAAAAATTGGTACTGTAATTTAGTATTTAATTTTAAATAATAGTATATTATGTTATTAGGAGCAAAAATTATAACTTATGTGGTGCAGCTGACCGAATACATATTTCAAGCGTCTAAATACATTTTTGAGATAAATCAAAAAAATTGAAAAATCAAATTCCACTAGTATTGCTTCCTACGATTTTTGAAAATTTCATTAAAAATTTTACATATTTTCTAAAAATCTTGTTTTAGATTAGTGCAAAAAATCGCTGGAACCGCGGAACGCTGGACCAATTTGCGAATCAAAAGTGTGAGCGGCATAGCCACGAGGCCCCCATAATTTCCACAAAAAAATTTACTAATTTGATAGGATTTATTCCGTGTCTAGTTTTCGAATACTATTTTTCTAATAGAAAATAAACAAACATTACAAAAATTGGTATTGTAATGTAGTATTTAATTTTAAATAATAGTATATTATATTAGGAGCAAAAATGATAATTTATGTGGTGCAGCTGATCGAATACATATTTCGAGTGTCTAAATACATTTTTGAGATAAATAAAAAAAATTGAAAAATCAAATTCCACTAGTGTTGCTTTCTACGATTTTTTGAAATTTCATTAAGAATTTTACATATTTTCTAAAAATCTTGCTCTAGATTAGTGCAAAAAATCGCTGGAACCCCGGAACGCTGGACCAATTTGCGATTATTGGAAATTTCATTAAAATTTTTACATATTTTCTAAAAAAATTGCTTTAGATTAGAGCAAAAAATCGCTAAATCAATCTCCATTCCAATTATTTTGATCTATTGCATTACAATTTTTAGTGTTTCAGAAATTGAAACTGAAATTTGAGGAGATTTTTAAGAATTAGTGTAAGAAATCTGTTTTGTCTCATTTTTATGATTTTTAAAATTTTAAACAGGTTTCGTTAAATAATTCAAAAGTTGCAACATTTAACTCCATTTAAGTTTTTCCGGTCTGTTTCTGTCGACTTAAAAAAAGTTTTGCTTCTTTGTGTTTTTTTTTAATGTTATCTTTCATTCGCTTTTGTTCAGTTTTAAGCAATTTTCGCTAAATTTTGTTTATTTTGTTGAGAAATTTTGTTAAAACTAAAGCAAAATGTCGCAAAATCGGACTCGAATTATACTATTTCGCTATATTTTATTGGATTTTTATAAATTATTATTTTATAAAGTCAAAATTGCAAAATTGCCTCATTTGTGTTTATACTGTTCTGTTCGGTTTGGATCAGTTTTTATTAATTTTTTATATTTTAAAAATTTTGATTTGTTTTTCCTCATTTTGACCAGTTAGTAAAACTCACTTACTAGACGAGATTTTGATCAAAATAGACAAAAAAACACCGATTTATGTCAAAAAATAGGTTGTACTATTTTTTTTTCCAAAAATTCACTTCAAAAATGGAGAAATAATCACAAATTTAAGCATATCTAAGGAAAAAATAAGCTAAAAAAAACATATATTTTTAGATTTTTAGCACGTTTTTTTTATTAAAAACGAAGATTTGTTTGTTAAAATAGTATCTTATGTTATCTTATGTTACTATTACTTTGAATAACATATATTTCTTTATTCGCAAACGTAAAGAGCAATACTATAATTAGCAAGTAAATGAACAAGATAATCAGGACGTTTTGCAAGTAATGAAATCATAAGAGCGCTTATAAACTAGTGCAGTTAGTAGAGCAAAATGTCGAACGCTGATGATCTACAATGTATTTTCAGAAGTCGCTAAAGCAACGACAGAGAGAAAAATGTTAGTTATGTCATGCTAAAAGTAAAACGCTTAGGCGCAAAAATTTTTACTCCATGGCTGAAAGGAAAAACTTTCACTTGTAACATTTAGTCATAAAATTGGTCACTTTTTTGACGTTAAGATGAATTATTAAAAAAATATGTGGTATCAAAATACTCATAAAATCACAAGGGAACCAAAATTTATGTATTTTCTAAAAGGTTCTCTAATTTATAAATATTCAATTTATTTAGATGCTTTTTCGACTTCTGACTCTTTTATGTAACAGTCCTAATTATTATAAACAATTCCAAACAACAAACAAATTAATTAACTGATCCATCCTCTCACAATAAAACTGCCACTTCTTCTGATGCAACATGAGGATGTTCCTCATTGTATATTCATAACGATATTTTTACAAATTCTCAAGAAAAATATGCGATTGTTTGACCGCTCTATTGCACATCTTACATAATAAGAAAAATGCACTGCGATCACTTTTCAGCGATAGCAATCTGAAATTGAGAGTGGGTAGAAAGCTTTCAGGGCAGGTGCATCTGAGGGTCACATCTCGTAACCTCCGACTCACAATCGTTTCAGCATTTTTCTCTTCGATCAGAGGGGTTTTTGGCTGGTTTCAGCGAATAGAAACTTGTAGTTTACATAAATTAGAAATTTTCGGTTTTTACTTTAGGGACTTTTCCGATGCATTTCCGACAACCGCTCCGTGGYAAACTTACTAGAAATGAGGTTTTTAATTGTGAAATTATGCAAATCGGTCACGATTTTTATATTTCTTGACTCGATTTCCAATTTCCAATTGTCGTAAATTGATGGGCATCGAGGGTCATGTCGACATGCCATTGCCATAATCGGGCCTGAAAGACTGTCATCGACCAATAAATTGCGTTGTTACAGCTGTGATTTCAAAAAATCACCTGAAATTCCGCATTGCAACCGCTCTGAAAAATCCAAAATTAATTGCGAAAAATCGCAATAAATTACAAGTTTCGAGGCAAATTACATTCCCTTTAATTAGAATTTACAAGTTTGTCGGCGTTTGTAATTTATTTYTTTCAGCCTTTTTCAGCGATTATGCCACGCATATTTAAGTTATGTTCTAGAACTGTGGTAATTAATTTCAGTTCCCATTTATGAGGAAATGATCAATCACATATTTTTCAGGAGAATTTCAGTTTTTCAAAAAGCAAAATAGTTCAAATTTTTTGCAAATTGTGACAATATTAATTGCTTATGTCGCACTATTATGTCAATATATGACGCAACAGCTTTAATTATCTACTGGTAACCTATTATTATTATTATTATTATAGTTGAGGTTTTCTCAACTGAAGCATAATTAATTGAAACTTAATTACAAAATTTGCCATTTGAGCTTAGTTTTTTCAGGTCTGAAAACTGATTGCCAGTGAAAGTGCACTTGTCGAATCTTTTTGTCATCAGTTTGATTGTTTTTTTCAGTGGCCTGAAAGCTTG
>NW_025400975.1:6741956-6746176 GCF_015345945.1 Tribolium madens
TTTTTTCAGTGGCCTGAAAGCTTGTCCCATTCAGACGTCCCTCGTCATAAATTCTGAAATTGAATATAAGTTTGCGTAAGATTGGAGACTAGAAATTGGCTTCTGAAACTAATTGAATCGTATTTGTGTAATGACTGGCAATAAAACGCCCGAAAACTGACATCGGCAAAAATTAATTCATTCAATTCTCCTCGAGCGCTTTATGAACGGCCATAAATCCAACTCGTACTTTCTATTATGTCTAATGCCTACACGGGGCTTAATGAGCAAGTGTATGGGCAATAAAAATTCACWCAAGCGACTTTCAGAAAGGAAAATTTATCGATTTTCTCCCAAACACATCGCAATTTTTCGGAAATAATTGGCTTTCTTTTTTGAAACTTTTTGCCAATAAAATTGCGAATTTATTCCGCGACGAAATGTCTATCAAACCAATTAAGTTTGTATTTTGCTGTTAAATTCAATTTATTATAAAAGCAAATAAGGAAATCGATACATTTAAATAACGACTTGTGGATTTTATGCGAGCATTATTCGAATAAATAAATATATTTGCATCCTAATTTGCAGGAATTTATTATTAATGGTCTCATCATATCACATTACAAGTGAGCATTTTAGTTTTAAATTCAAACACTTGTAAAAAAGAACAYTCACAAAGCTCAATTTTGTCTTGTCAACACTTATCTGATTAAATTATTTTTTGCGCAACTAATCTAAAATTTCTCTTTGTGWTTTAATAATGGACTTGTTCGTGACTAAGTTATTTTTGATCAGTGATTTCAACGCTTAATTAATCCAAAACTGTTTAGGCGAATAACTTAAAATGTCATCTGACCGATTTTCCCTACCACGAAAAATTAAATTCAATAGTCTATTTTTATCAGTTTCATATTTTTTCATCTAAAACTGAAAGCAGTTCTCTCAAWGATCATTTTTTCAGCAGCAGCTGAATATAACAAATRAGAAATGTTGATAACTTAAATATTTTCCAGCAAATTTTTCGAATTTCAGGATCCCTGAAAACAGAAATGATTATCAAAAAATAAACTTGTAGGAATTTTAAGAGAAATTGAGATTTTGTGCCAGTTTTCTATATTCTTTCAATTTTCCTCTATTTTCATGAAACTCTCTTTTTAATTTTAACATACTCTTGGCTTAAAGAATTGAAAACTCAAAGAAGTCAAACAAAAACATAGTTCAGAATTAATTGTAATGAGTGATTTTTTAATAAATAATTTTTTTCCAATCTATGAAAACTAGAATAAATATTTTAAAAATGTAATATTTCAAGGGCTTTTGAGGCAATTTCGTATACTTTCTAATTGCTTTTTTATTTTTATCACTGCTATTTTCAGTTTTATTTTTTAAATTAAATTTGAAACTCAAATTTGAAACTCAACATTTTGGTCTTCAAAATTTTAAAACTTAAAGAAGTCTGACTCTGTTTTTTAAATTTATTTGAAGCAAATCGGTATTTTTTCTTAAAACTAATCTCCTTAACATGGAAATAAATATAAAATAATAAATCTGTAATATTTCACGAAAAGAAACATAGTCTTTTGTGACAGTCTTCTAAACGTTTTTTTTTTCTATTTCTTTTTTCATCAATGTTACTTGCTTTCTATCTCGTATTTTCAAAGTAAATTCTTTGTTTAAGTTTTCGTTTTTATTTTTATCACTGTTATTTTCAGTTTTATTTTTTAAATTAAATTTCGAAACTCAACAATTGGGTCGTAAAAATTTTAAAACTTAGAGAAGTCTGACTCTGTTTTTTAAATTTACTTGAAGCAAATCGGTATTTTTTCTCAAAACTAAACTGCTTAACATGGAAATAAATATAAAATAATAAATCTGTAATATTTCACGAAAAGAAACATAGTCTTTCGTGACAGCTTCTGTTTTCTTTTTTTTTTCTATTTCTTTTTTCATCAATGTTACTTGCTTTCTATCTCGTATTTTTAAAGTAAATTCTTTGTTTAAGTTTTCTTTTTTAATTTTACCACTGCTATTTTCAGTTTTATTTTTTAAATTAAATTTCGAAACTCAACATTTTGGCCTTAAAAATTTTAAAACTTAAAGAAGTCTGACTCTGTTTTTTAGATTTATTTGAAGCAAATCGGTATTTTTTTCTCAAAACTAAACTCCTTGACATGAAAATAAATACAAAATAATAACTCTGTAATATTTCACAAAAAGAAACATAGTCTTTTGTGACAGTTTTTGTTTTTTTTTTTCTATTTCTTTTTTCATCAATGTTACTTGCTTTCTATCTCGTATTTTTAAAGTAAATTTTTTGTTTAAGTTTTTACTATAACTTCTTTTTTTCACATGTTAATTGCTAAAATCGAAACAATAATTTCAATTTTCAATTTTTACTCAACACTCGCTGAAACTAAATTACGAAATAATCTGAAACGAGGGTATTTTATTTAATATTTTTTATCCTGACAAAAACAAGTTATTAAAATTTTAGCCAATTAATAGAAGCTGAAATGTTTTTAAAAAAATGTCCAAAATACTTACTTTTTTACTTCTTTATTATTTTTTGGCATCAAAATTTGTTGTTTTAAGCTCACGTAGAATGAAAAAAAAACGTTAATTTACATTTTCTCTTTCATTTTTTAGTTACTAAGACAACTATGTTATAACTAATTTCACTCGCAACACTCATTAAAAGTGTTACTTCGGTAAAAGTAAAAAAATCTCGTATTTATATGAAATGAAAAATCTCCTCAAATCTTAACATTTTTTTAATTGCCGTAAAAGTACCTAAACTGTGCAACACTTTCATTCAAATTTCAAATAAATTTAGAAAATCTATTGACCCCGAAGTGCGGAAACAGCAGAAGTCGTCGTGGGCGGAAAGCGATTGTATCAAAATGTCAACAGTTGAAACAATCAACAGTAGTAAGAGATGACAATCGAAAAAAAATACCACTTAACAGTAGAAAATGATGTAACTCATTAATTTTCATGAAACAAGTCAAAGTTTGCGCATTAGGAGATATCTTACACGTGTATTTTGTAATTAACTTCAGCGGAAGTTAAGCTTAATGAGCAAGGTGTGCTGCGATTACTYAAATAAGCAGTTAAGATGCTTTGAGGATTTCAGACGGGAAAGCTGAAACGCGTTTCATTATCAAATCTTGTCTTTGAGAAAATATAATTACTGAAATAACAGGTAGGTGGTAATTTACAACTTGGTACCTTTATTTATAACATTTCTTTTGCTTATTAGAGAGAAAAACGTGTAATTGGCCACCTGATGGGCCATAAATCCCAAACTAAATCGGACTTTCAATAAAAAAGTACATGTGGAGATATTACAAATGGTAATTTTGACATTATTATGCGGAATATCAAGTCGGAAGGAAATTTGCAAGTGTTTGACACAATTTGACATTTTGAAACTGAAAGTGAGCTACAAGATAACTGAAAATTTCAGCAATGCGACTAAATCACCTTGAAAAACAGATAAAATAGTAATTAAGTCTTTGACGTTTTTATTTATTCCCGTTTCAGTCCTACCAACTGCGTAAATAATCAAATATTTATTATTATGTCACTTTCAGCTAACTGTAAACACCAACCGGAAACGGCCTCAARTCCGCGTTTTCTTTGAAAAAATAACTAGTCTGAATACAAAACAATTTTTTTAATTACAAATTCCGGATTTATCGCCTTGATCAAGCGAGAGTAGAGACAAAATACAATCACCTACCATTACCACAATCACAAAACCAATAAAGCCTCGGCCTTAGCACATATGCACGAGAATTGCYCTCCATTACACTCAAACGTAATGTTTTAATTAGCAAATTGCTCATAAAAGCACTTTGGGTTCTTCGCTTGATAACACGCGCATTGAAATCACCATTAAAGCTCGCTTATCTCGCAGAAAACTCATTTCATCCGAGCTTTCGGGTGATTTCCTGCTCATTGGTCGTCGTAAATAACATCAAATTCCGAATTTACGCGACATTCCRGCTGCTCAAACACAAAAGAGCCGTAAACTGCACAGCGAAAGCCTGATTTGCCATATTTGGCAAGTTCGGTTTGTTTTTGTTCCTGCTGTGGCCATCCTGCAGGAGCCGTTCCGTGTCACTCCACTGCACCTGTGCTAGGCAATAAAAATTTTACTGCAGGAAAATTCCGACCAGACCATAAAAATATTAATTAGAACATTATGTAAGCTACCAGTGAAATTAGGTATACTA
>NW_025400975.1:6746981-6749165 GCF_015345945.1 Tribolium madens
ATTAGTTGGTTTAAAAGCAAACCAAAAACAAAAAATATCAGATTAAGATAATTTGCGAAGGCAACAATTTGATGACAAAACTGATTTGAAAGAAAGTTTAAAAAAAGATAAAGCGATGTTAAAAACATTTAAGATAGAATTTACAAAAAATAATAAAGAAAGAAATAAAGTTGAAAAATTGGAAACAAGGATGTTAAAAACGAGTAAAAAGAAAGCACAACATAAGAAAGAATAAAAATATGCAAAAACGAATATTGGACTTTAAATTAGAAGAATGTACTACAAAAATATTGGAGAAAGAAGAGTATCAAAAAATGGATAAAAGTAGTCAAAAAAATCGAAAAAAACGAAAACCTGAAAGTAATTTAATATAACTAAACAGGGAGACTAAATGAAACAAGAAAATAGTAAACAGAAATACAAAAGTGTAATGTGAAAATATGAGGAAACATTAATTGAATTCCATTTTTCTCTTGGAGTCGGAAAAATAATTGTTTCTTGAGCATTTTATGTGTATTTAATGATATTGATGATTGAAAATTACTAAACAGAGAACTGGATCAATTCTATTCAATTTTGTGTAAAAATTTATTTCCTGGTATAATCCTAACAAATTAAAAAAAATATTTTTCGGTGACTTCAATTTGCGATAAAGCGACGAAAGTGAGATTCTATTGTTGGGTGCTAATTTTATTCTTTTCACGATTACCACTCGAGAGGAAACTTGCTCAAGTCCATCAACTTTGTTCTGTCAATCTCTCACACAATTAACACAATAAAGAGATCAATCGTTCGATAACCAGTGTTTCCAAACCACTCCTGTTAATAGTAAATAAGACGTGTGTTTTGTCAAAATGGGCAGTGTTTTTGGTGATGGGTGTGTCAAAAAGCGTCCGCTTGACCTCTCAGGAGAAAATAATGAATTTATTAACAGAAGTCGCAGAGGGAACCGCACTCCCTATACATGGACCATAGAAAGTAGAAACTAGAGACGTTAGGGATTAAAAAACTTTCTCAATAAGCATCAAGTTGCGTGCTTTGAATGTTAATAATGTTTTCCGGTGTTTGAAAATCTGGTCTAAAAAGGACAAGGTCGTCCGATTTGGTTATTTTTGAGATTTTTGGGCGTGGCAAATGCCGAACCCAATGCTTTTTTGAAGCAAAATTTTCAGTTGCAAGTGCAAGGAAATGAGTRAGTGGGTAGTGAATTTGCATACAATACGGCCTTCAGAAGTACGTCGAGAAGTGGAAAACTAGCTCTCCTCGTGATATCGTAACACAACACTCTTACGTAATCCAAGAGTTGTATGATTTTTTGCYGAATTTATAAAGAAATGTATCCGACAGAAATATAAATGTTTTACAAAATTGTTTACGTAATAAAGCGAGATTTACAACGCTTGTGGGGAAAATACCAACGCCCATGAACTGGGTGATTTGTGGGCTGTTAGCAATTTGTTTAGTCGGTTTAGATTTATTGCGACGAGGGACCGAATTCAAGCATTTCAATTTTACGAAGAAATAATAAATATAAAAAAAATTGTCACAGAAAGTTTTTCGTTGAAAAAAGTGCTTAAACGATGATAAAAGTAAAAATAACGCAATTTGTCACCTTTACAACAAAATCTTTATGAAAATGGCATTTTTGTAGAGGGAAGTTTTTAAATGAAAAAACATGTTTAAGGAACTTTAAAAAAGCAAAAATGATATAATTTCCGGTGAATTTTCGATGAATTTTTGTCGAAATTTTGCAAAATAGTATACTTAAGTTTTAAAAAAAATATTTTTTTTTAAATTGTACTTCAACACGCTCTGAATTTAAAAAAATAACATTTTTTAAAAATAAAATAGTACTTTTTTTGTTAGCAAATATCAAAAATGTTGTCATTTTTTATCCAAATAGATGATTCTATAGCCACTTTATATAAAAAAGGGAAAGCTTTTTGTTCAAAAAAGGGCTTATACGATTATAAAAGCGATAAATAACACAATTTGTGACTTTTACAACTAATTTTCTAAATTGTTATTTGGAAAAATCTTTATTGAAATGACAATTTTTTAAAGGGAATTTTTTCGCTAAAAGAACATATTTAGGAAGCTCAGGAAAAGCAGAAATGATGTAATTTCCAGTGATTTTTCGATGAATTTTTGGCAAAAACTTGCCAAAAATTATTAAAAAAAAAT
>NW_025400975.1:6749751-6770239 GCF_015345945.1 Tribolium madens
TTTCCGATGATTTTTTTAATGGATTTTTTTGCAAAATTTTGCTTAAAAAGTAAGTTTAAAAAAATTAAATTTGGGTTTAGGAATTGTACTTCAACACGCTCTAAAAATACAAAAATAACAATTTCTGAACAAAATAATAAATTTTTGTTATCAAATTTCAAAAATGTTGTCATTTTTGACACAAATAGATGATTCTATAGCCGCTTCATGCAACATTTTCAAAAAAAAGAAAAAGTTTTTTGTTCAAAAAAGTGCTTAAACGATTATAAAAGCTGAAAATAACACAATTTGTCACTTTTATAACTAATTTTCTAAATTGTTATTTGAAAAAATCTTTATTAAATGGCATTTTTTAAATGGAAGTTTTAGCTAAAAAAGCTTAAAAAAAGCAAAAATGATGGAATTTCCGCAAAAATATAAGTTTAAAAAAATATACTCTTTTGAAAAATTTGGGTTCAGAAAACGTACTTCAACGCTCTAAAATTACAGAAATATTTTTTTTTTAACAAAATAGTAAAATTTTGKCAACAAATATCAAAAATGTGGTTATTTTTGACCCAAATAAATAATTCTATAGCCCCTTTATGCAAAATTTTGAAAAAAAAAAGAAAGCTTTTCGTTCAAAAAAGTGCTTAAACAATTATAAAAATCAAAAATAACACAATTTTTGACTTTTATAACTGAATTGTTATTTGGAAAAATCTTTATTGAAATGGCATTTTTGCAGAGAGAAGTTTTTAGCTAAAAAACATGTTTGCAAAAGCAAAAATAATGTAATTTCGGGTGATTTTTCGATGAATTTTTAGCACAAATTTGCAAAACATAAGTTGTGAATTTTTTGTTAGCAAATATGAAAAATGTCATTTTTCATACAAATAGATGGTTTTATAGCCACTTTATGCAAAATTAAAAAGTTTTTTGTTCAAAAAAGTGCTTAAACGATTATAAAAAATCAAAGTAACACAATTTTTGAATTTTATCTAAATATATCAGTCGGTGAACTGCCTCAACTGAGACTTTTTTAGTTGTTTATATTTTTTATTGTTTATATCATCTATTCTCACAATAATAATATTGTTTTTGTAAATTTTATTTGAGAAATAGTCTAATGAAAATTGTTTCAGGAACATTTTAATCGARAATTTTGCGTRGGATCTTAATTTTTAAATTCTGTTAAAGATCATTATTACTATCATTAGTCATCCGAAACGGCTGAAAACCGATTAGTTTTCTCTTATCTTTTGTCCATCTTTTATTGGATAACTATTACTCTTGGATGTTAATTTGCAGTCGGGTCTTTCTCTGTCCGCTTTTCATCGATAATTCTCCACAGATGTTCCGCATGCTCTTATATGGTAGCTAGAAACCGGACAATTACCGATAATAACACATGATCGATGATCTGTTTTCGGAAGATCCCACGTTTCACTTTTTCGGTTTCTAATCTTGATTCCCAGCCTCAGTTACGCCACTGYGACGTTACTTCACGTAGTTACTCTCCTTAAATATAAATTTCGTCATTTACGGTAAACCTGAATTATTTTTATTGAGATGGAAGCACTTTCATGTTTGGTTTAATTACCGACATAAATATCACACCTTTCAATTGCCTCGTCGTTTGCCATCAATCAACCGGGAGCTGCCATTAAAACGCACTCTATTTACCCGACAAACTATAATTTTATTTGGAGAATTGATTTAATAGCTGAGTTTTGGTGTGAGTTGACTGAAAAAAAATTCAATAGCTGTAGGGGGGAATTGGACAGCTTGAAAAGTTATGACTGAAATTAGTGTGTAAATTGGATCAAAAAAGGTGAGCCGCTTTGGAAGACTGCGATTATTGACATTATAACACAGCGGGGTTATTTATTGTCTAAAAACATGGAAATGTGCGAGTTTTTTCCTTGACATTTATTTAATCAACACTATTTTTTGTAATTGTTAAATTTTTATTAAATATTAAGGAACTTGTTTTATTTCACAAGTAGTGCAAGCGATATACACATTTAAGTCATTAAAAAAAAAAAACAAAATCAGCAACATTTGCAGATTACACAAAAAATGTTGAAAAAATTCTTGACAAAATTTGGAACTACAAACTTATTTTATTCTCCAGTTTAATTATTTTCTCAAGTTTTCTTATTTACTTAAAGTAGTTCTTTTATACAGGGTGAACAAAAAGTATGGAACCAAACGTTTTTTGCTTAAACTATTTATTTTATACCTTACTAAAACATAATAGCTTGAACGCTCTCACACCCGTGTAAAACGTTATTTAACCATCTTTGTCGCGCAATAGTAATTGTTTTTTTTTTCCTATTGGAAAATTTTGAAGCACTAAAAGTAGATAACGGCAAAAAGTAGAGATTGAGTGATAGTAAAAAACAAAAATTTAATCATATTTCTAAAAAGTAGTAGAGTTTTATAGAGAAAAAAGGCCTAAAAGTGCATAAATTTTGCGAACCCAAGAAGATTTGCCCGGTACTAATCTGGGAAAAAATATAAATTTTTTGAAGCTAATTGAGGAAACAAATTTAAATTTATTATTGTTTAAAGTCATATGAAAACTTTAATCTGCGTTTTTTTTAGCTCACTGAGAAACAAATTTAAATTTATTATTGTTTAAAGTCATATGAAAACTTTAATCTGCGTTTTTTTTTAGCTCACTGAGAAAAAAATTGACGAAAGTGTCCCTTATCTAACTTTAATTTTTCGTGACTAATTGCAAAAATTAATTTAAATTAATTATTTTACCGTCTTTTTCAAAGCAAATTCGAATTTTTTTGGATAATCGGTAAGGTTTTTGTAAAATCTTTAATTTGATTGGTTGGACACATTTGTTAATTTATTGGTTCAATTACAAGGGCCAATAATAATCATTTCCCATTCACGTAATTACCACTAAGGTGAGAACAAACCGGTTTTTATTTCTTATTGGCCAAAATTCCACAAAAACCTAGCAARGATACGTAACTCCACACATTTAAAAAATTCTGAATAATTATTAAATTCTAAATCGAATTTTTGTAACAAATCAGCGTTTAGTGTGAGCTATCTTACTTTAATTGGATCTAATTTTGCACAATGGGTGGAGCCAACCCCAAGACCGATTATTAGACCAATAAAAAGTAAAAATAATTCAATGCGTTAAAGTTGAGTGTCATTGGTCAATCGTTAGCCAATCAATTACGTCTTTTAAAATCAACCAATTAGAACACGTCTTAGATTTTTCCACAAGAAATTAAAAAAAAACCGATTGATGAATGATAAAATGTGAAGACTATGATCTAAGAACTACAATTCTACATTTTATCTCAAGAAATTTTTTTATACAGGGTGTTCCGTCTAAACCCCACATTAGAAATATTGGAAGTTCGAATAATCGTATTTATTTGAAATTTGGTACATAACCATAATCTACTAAGTTCTGCTAAATGAAAATATTTTCAAGATGGCGGCACTTCCGGTTATACCGGAAGTCAGTCTCCACTTTCTTATTTTAAATAGAAAGCTWTATTTTTTACTGCGTTTTTCGKTTAACGGGGTTATTTTAAGAGAGTTTTCATCAGATTTCCCTATAGCTAAATTTAACCGTTTTCGAAATATTTAGAGTTTCTCAAAAATTTTTGGATATGCACTTTCCACTTTAAAAATCGGTAACTCTGACATTTTTGAAAATTTTCAATTTGGTTTCAAATTTTGAAAAGAAAATTAACAAACCTCAAAATTTTAAGGTTACTTTTGTAATAATTAACGTACGCATAACTTAATTTTTCAAATAAAATAGAGAATTTAATTCAGCATCGATCTGTATTACCATTCCCTATACCACTATAAGTGTTATTTTGACAAAAAAAAATCGCAAAACCCTAAAAAACATAATTTTATTCTCAAAACACAAGTTTTAAAGCAAATGATTAAAAGAAGCTTGGTTTTATTCTTCTTGTTCGCCCTGTATATCAAAGATGGATAATTATTATACTTTTAGTATCTAGCAGTATTTGATTTTTTTTAATTATTTATTCCGAAAAAAATTGCGTTTCTAGATACATATTGTCGGCAAAAACTGTATACTTGAACCTAAAATTATTATTTTATTTTATTAATGAGTCCGAAAAAAACTGGAACTAAATGAGTAAAATAGCCATTTTTGAGAGAATATACATAGAACAACTTTTTGTTATAAAAAATCTAGTGTGAACATCACACGACTTTCCTTATCCTACTTATTTGGAAAACATCGACAATAATTTAACCTTTGCGTTAGTGCCACCTGCCAGATTACACGCGAAATAGGTCGTAGTTGTCGCGGGTTTGAGTCTGGGGTSCATTTTTTTTAGTTTAGTACTCATTATTATTTTTATTTTATCACATTTTACTGTTTATTAAGGTATATTTTATGATTTAAAATAATTTTTATTCCCATGAATTTATTGTATCTTCWACTGTATAATTTAGGGCCGATTTTTGGTCTTTGCGACCGAACTGTGCGACCGATTTTTACCAATTGTTTCGTGCMGCGTCCCCTTCCTTCAAAAAATATTGGTTAATATACTGAAATAAAGGGAAACTACCAGTAAAAGAATACTTTTTTGCACATTCTGTTAACGATTTTCTGCAAATAAAACTTGAAAAAAAAATCCATTTGCACTTTTAAATAATTCCAATTTTTCCACGGGGCAAAAAACAACCCTGTGACAAATCTGTGAATTTCTCTTTGCGTGGGTGTTGTACCGCCCATCCAGACAAGACCAACATGGTCTCGATGCATTGTTCTCGAACAAAGAATTAACATTTAATTTGACACTTTCGTCTGTTCGCAGACGACTATATTTACCGCCCGACATGTCTGTTATTCACTCGCAAAAACCGAAATTGTGTCGTGTTTGATTTAGAAATCATCTTCTCTTGAAAATGTTTGCTTTGTTGATCGATTTCTCAACGCAAAGCTACCAAATCTCAACAAACTCGTTTGTGGTGACCTCATCCATCACACCCGATTATTCTTATCGCCAAAATATTAGTGTATTGTGAGCGAGATAAAGTCAAATTTGTTAAATCCCTCRGGCTATCGCAACCTTGAAAGTAAAAGCGACCAAAAGTGGCACAAATCTAACAGTTGCATAACAAGAGTTTAATTATGTAAAGCAAGATTTTCATGCACCTTCTTGCAAAGAGGAATGTTAAGTCGAGACGAAGAGTAATGAGCGACCATTTGTGGAAGATGTTGACTGGGTACAATGATAATCAATTTTCAAGCAATTTGTTACAAGATGCGATTACACGCTCAAATCAAATGATTCGCTTTCTTGAGATAATGGCCATGATGAGAGGTGCAATTTCTCTTGGTGCAGTCTGCGGCTCACATTACCCAACTTGTGGTAAAACATGTTCAATATCGGGAAGGCATATCAAATTCGTGCTTGTAGAAGTGAAGAAAGCCTCCAGGGAATTGTCATTTTTACACAAGGGGATAAAAATGTTATTGCTTGAATTTTGATTTTTTTTCTATTGCAAAATTTACAGAGAAGCTAAGAAATTAAATTATTCCGTAAATTAAATGAAAATTTGTGAAATATAATCCATAAAACACTTTCAACGTAAACACAATTTTTGATTAGAATAAATTTGAGATTATTTTAGAATGCAGATGCTATATTATCTACATTTTTTTGCATGGAATATTTCATATTATGTGTTTTAGTATTTATTCTAAGATTTTTTTATTTGTTTATTTTTTAGTGCTTTTTGTGACAAAACACTATTTTTATATTTGTTACTATTCTATTTCAATCAAATTCAAAAACTAAGAACTCATTTAAAGTTCGCAATTTTATTGATTTTAATTAAATCAAAAAAAAATTCAGTTTATTAATGTTTTAACAACAACAATCTTCTGCAAAAATTAAACAACAAAAGTTAAGAAGTTAATTGACAAAAAAAGGTGACTAACTTCACATTTGTTTTAGTAAAAATAAAAATAAAAACAAAAACAAAACAAATTAAAAAAATACCTATTAAAGGGTTACCTTTTTTCAACAAATTTACAATATCATTAAAAAACTCTCAACTTCCTCTA
Organism: Tribolium madens; assembly: GCF_015345945.1. Classification (NCBI taxonomy): domain Eukaryota; kingdom Metazoa; phylum Arthropoda; class Insecta; order Coleoptera; family Tenebrionidae; genus Tribolium; species Tribolium madens. The sequence continues at coordinate 6,755,831 of NW_025400975.1, forward strand.
AAAAATATTCTTTTCGTTGACGTATGGAGTACACGTGTAGAAATATATACAATGTGATTCAAAAACTAACTATAGCGTAATATGTGTTTGTTATTTTATCATGAAAATTCAAGAGTATTTTTTAATTTCTYTGCTTTTTTCACTCCAATAATTTTGTTTTTTTACATTCTTTTCAAGRCTCAAAAACTCATTCATTGAAAAAGTCAAAATGTGAGATTTAAATGTCTATAAATTTACAGTTAAACTTCGTCTTATCGAAAAAACATTTGTTTGTTGCCAAATGGTGTTATTTTCTGAAAATTCAATTACTAGTTTTTGTCTATTTGTTTATTTACGATTTTCATAAAACACAATCTCTTGCAGATTTTTAAGACATTGTTCATCCTTAGTTGTAAAAATATTTTTAATATCAGTTTCAGTTGGTTTTTTGATTTTATAAATTTTTTTCAGGTCAGGTCATTCTCGGGGCAAGTTTGAGAAAAATAATTCGAATTAAAAAGTATTTTGAATGCCATGTAAGATAAGATACCAGAAACATGGAAAAAATGTAAAAAAAATTCTATGTGTGAAAAATTTGTGGCTTTTATATACAAAATTTTTTACTTTTACTAAATAATTATACAAAAACATACAAGGTTATTAGTATTATTAGACATAAAAAATATCAAATGTCAAAGTTTTTTGACAGAATTTTTTAAACATTTTTTTCCATGTTCCTGGTATCTTATCTTACTTGAAATTTTTCTCTGGGACCCCGTAGAAGTCCGAAACTCGAGAGTTTGACTGTATGTCAAAAATTGCTAATTTTGTTTGTTTAAAGTTAAAAAAAACTTTACCAAAAATATGAAAATAATTTTTATTTTGTATATTCATTAGTTATACAGAGTGTTTCATGGATATATGACTAGATTTTTATCAAATTTTTGTTTTTTATTTCTATCAAAAACAAATTAAAAATGAATACAAATAGTATAAAAATAAAATAGAAAACAACACCTTAGATTAAAAACTGTTTAGTTTTCTACATACTAGGTGAATAAAAAGTATGGAACCAAGCGTTTTTTTCGTAAACTAAGCACTTTACGAACGAATGTCAAAAATTGGTAATATTGTTTGTTTGAAGTTAAAAAAACTTTACCAAAAATATGAAAATTATTTTTATTTTGTATATTCATTACTTATACAGAGTGTATCATAGATATATGGATTTTTATCAAATTTTTGTTTTTTATTACTATCAGAAACGGGTAAAAAATAAATACAAATAGTATGAATATAAAATAGAAAACTGTTCAGTTTTTTACATATATTAAAAAAAAAATAATTAATATTCACATTTAATAGTTTAACTAGAAACAGTGGGTCAAATCTTATCGGATTGGAAAATGTTTTTTAGAACTAGAACTAAGCCTACGTGAGTAACTATAAAAATAAAAAAAAAAACATGTTTTTCGTGATTATTTCAAAAACTGTAAGAGATATTTATAGGACATGTTAATAATCTTTTGAAAAAACAGAGTTAGAGCTGTTTGTTAATGATCATTAAAAAAAAAATCATACTGACCTTGCAATGTGATAGTTGACAATTTTCAAAATTCTAGAAAACTCTTCGAACCTTTGGTTATCGAATCCAAAAAAAAATATTTACTTATCGTAAAGAGTTTAAAAGCTGTGATGTTTTAATAAAGCGATGCAAATAAAAATTTTGACCAAAAAATTGACACATGTCAAAAACCATGACAGATAAGTACTAACTACTAGATATATTTTACTCAGTTTAAAGAGGAGAATTCAAAAATGCAATAAAAATAAGTGGTTACCATTGAAAATTTCAAAGTTGGCGCTATTTTCTCGTAGTTTCATTTTGAAAATAATTTAGTTAATCGATTTGGGTTGTGTACGAAATTTCAAATTCCTATCTGCATTAGAASTTAAAAGAATCACCCTGTATATTTTATATAGGTACAAACTTGTTTGTTTTAATTACTTTATTATTTAATAATAAATTAATTTTATTGTTCATGTGAACTCTAATGTCAAGTGAGAGTGTTCTATGCCTCWATCATTCATTATTTACTTTATTTATRGTTTTAAAATCTTGCTACTTAGACTAAACAACACTCGARCAAAAGATAATTCACTAATTATTTATTGTTCCTAAATATAAGTGATAATTTTTTGTCAACCTAATCAGTATTAAAAATGATCCCCGTGCAGTTTCTCCTCTTGTCATTCTTATTTTCAAGTGTCGTGAACAGCGAAATGTCCCAAAACCGGGCATTGAACCCCCGGAAGCGGTTTGTCGGGACGGAAGCTCCGGTCATTTTCTCCCCAGATTCCGACACTCTCGACGGTGACGATTTCCCAATTGCAAGAATCGCGCTTAACCTCAGTTTAGAAGAAATCCAAGAGTATTTAACCCGRGAACTGGCCCAAAASCCGACTTACTCCGCCGTGTGGCAAGAAGCAACAAGAATATTCGAGGAGGACATCGCCACCGGAAAATACGAAATCATTGCCCCCAACGAGTTTTATCTCGCAATTATCTCGTACACTTATGTGAACGGATCGCTCTACGTGTATTCGGATTTTAATGCAAAGTCACGACAATTAACTGATATCGACTCTTGGAAGCAATTTCCCTACAAGAGTCTTTATAGTTTGTTGGCCCAATCGGTCAACTATGTGATAAGTGTGCCCAATCCAATCAAGGAGGAAATCCAAATTTACAGAGGACTGGATTTTCACTTTTCCTGTGAAGTGAACCAAGTGGTTAATTTTGTGCAATTTTCATCGTTTAGTTGTTCGAAGGACGTTGCAGAGGAGTTTTCCGGGAATGGTACCGTTTTTCAGCTGAGGCCACCCATGAAATTCGGGACTGCAATTGGAATTCAGGAATATTCGGTTTTTTATGAACAGGAAGAGGTTTTGGTCATGCCGTGGAGTGTGTTTGTCGTAAAAGAGGTCACGCAAGTCGAAAATCGGTTAGAAGTGGTTTTGGAAAATATTTAAAAAAACAATAGAAATAAAGTTGTTGTCTTTTTAAGTCTTTTTATCAACAAAAGTTTAGTAACCTTTATTGTCTACAGATTGTTTGATTAAGATACAATTCTTCTATTTTTAATTTGAAGTTTTTTGCCATCTCATGAAACAATTTTATTGTAAATTTATTAAAATTGAAAAACAAGTTATTTAGCTTTAAAATTTTAAAAATAGGATATAAAATTGGAAGAAATTCATTGTCTCGTTATCAAATCTTATCAGAATAGCTCAATTAAAATTATTGATAAACGTATGTAATTTATTTAAAACTAAAGCTTAACTTCATTATACAGGATGTTCCGTTTCTAGTGTAACAAATTAATAGAATATTTAATTTTAAGTTGAAAGTATCGAAGAATACTTTGTAAGAGAGCTACAACCCTTGAAAGGGGTACATTTTTTAATGTTTTTTCCGATATTTCAGAGTAGTCACATTACAAAATTTGATACAGCTGATAACCTTTATACAGGGTGTTAAAAAATCTTGTAAAATATTTAAAGAGTATGGACCACAATAAATAAAAAAGTCTTAATAAACATGAGTCCGCAAAGTAACGGTTTCAGAGATATCGGATGTGAAAATTTTTAGAGTTTTACTAGAAGCTTCGCTTTTTTGTTTGAACAAATTCCAAATAAGTGTTTCAAAAAACAAATAATTTATTTTCGATATCTCCAAAAACGTTACTTTGCCAGGACATAAACCCATGTTTATGGTCCTGAAATATTTTACAATCTTTTTTTTAACACCTTGTATACCTAAACAAATTCAAAAATCAAAAAGAGAAATTTTTAATTAGGMGCTCCTAATTGAAGGGGTATAAAGTAAAAAGAAATAACTTTTAATATTAACTTTGTTTATGGTCTGTAACATAATTTTTAAATTGATTTTGCTCAAAGACAATAAGTTTTTTTTTGTGAGAAACTATGGAATTTAGGATTTTGTTGTCGAAAGTGGCAAAAAACTAATGCCAAAAGAGTTAAAATAAAATTCCCCTGATTAAAGTTTCGACTTATTAATTTTGAATTCGTTTATGTGATTGATTCTGAAATATTGGAAAAAAAAACTATTAAAAAACGCACCCTTTTCAGGGATGTAGCTCCCTTTTCGATACATGTTTATAGGAAACCTTTGTCTTAAAAAACGAAACACTCTGTATATAGAAACATTTTCACCTTTAAATAAAGAAAGTATGTAACTGAAACTGTAAGTTTTGTTATGTRTTGGAATCTTTTTATATCGAGAAAAATTTTTGGAAAGAAAAATAAAACAAAGGCATTTTTTTATCACTTTATCAGTGTAATAGATATCAGTTTTATTGCTGGAAGAACGTTTGATAAATAATATTCCGTTTTGTAAAATACCAAGTCAGTAAAAATTTTACAAAACACTGTGTCCACACAAAAAAAAACTGAAATTATTATTCTTTAATTATTGTACCAAATCTTATCAGAATAAATCAATTAAAGTTGWCAAAAATCTGTTTTAAACGAAAAGTTTTAGTTTTATTAAAAAAGATGTTTTTGGGCACAATTTAAATAATTTGGTCCACCAGTAAGTATACAAGAAATAAAATAAAAAATAAATAAATACTTGATATTTAACTGTTTGTTTTATTTTTTTCCTCAAGCCTCAAACTGATAATCGCATTATTAGTTGACTCATCCTTATCACCTTGTCTTTCTGTAAATCCCCCGAAAAAATGCTCTCTTCAAATGTGATTAAAAAKAAATGAAAGAAATAAAAGAACTTAAAAGTATTTAGTATTTTTTCCTCAAACTATTAAACCTTGATTGCATTATCGGTAGGATGTAAAGATGGAAATTCCTTTGATAAGTGTTATCTGGCACAACTGCGAGCACAAATTTAACGTAATTTAGTCTTCACACGCTTTTCGCAATGTCTCAACGCCAATCCTCAAACCAAAGAACCCAATTGCGTTATGTTGGTACCAAAGCACCCTTCATCGGTACCCAAGACTTCCAGATTGCAAATTTTGCTCTGAAAATCAACATCAACGATATTCGACGTTATTTGGCCCAAGAACTTGCTGCAAARAGAACATTTGCTTTCGTTTGGGAAGAAGCCAAAGAAGCACACTCTGAWGATGTGAAAAACGGGAGGTATGTTGTGAACGCTCCAATTGAATTTTACTTAGCCATCATTGCGTACTCTTACGAGAACTCAGGTGTTCAAATTTACGTTGATTTTAATTCAAAAAGCCGAGAAATGAAAAATCTAGCTTCTTGGAACACATTTCCCTACAAAAGTCTCTACTGTTTGTTGGCCCAATCGGTGAAATATGTGAAGAGTATTCCAGATGTAAGAGAAAAAAGYTTACCAATTTATAGAGGATTAAATTTCACTTTTCCTTGTAAAGTYAACCAAACAATTTCTTTTGGACAACTTGCATCATTTTCGGCTTCTGAGACTGTGGCTAGAAGTTTTATTGGATACAGTGGGACCTTATTTGAAATTCAGCCARCTGTYCAACCAAAAACTACGCTTGGAATTGTGAACTATTCTATCTTTGACGAAGAAGAGGTTTTGGTTATGCCCTGGAGTCAGTTTGTTGTGAAAAGAATAGAACAAAATAGAGTTATTTTGGAAAGTGTTGATAACAAAACAGTTAAACTATAGCATTAGAGTCTATTCTTTTATCAACTCTTATCTATAGTTGACAAAAATTTTCACTTAACAATTTTAAACGTAAAGTTTAATAAAAAATGTTTCCAAAAAAGTATTTAACTGCTTGTGTTATTTTTTCTTCAAATCTTGAATTACTTTAGAATAACTGATAATTGCATTATCACTTGACATCCTTACTACCTCTCTGGAAATCTCGCAAGACAACTAATCACCAAAATAACAAACACAGTGTACAAATCTTCTATTTTTAATTTGAAAGCCAATTGATTTTAGTCCTTTACCTACAATTATTTTTCTTTAACACAAATTGTTTTGTGTGATTATATACTACTCCAAAAAATTAAAGGAACAAAAAATTTTCCCAAATTTCGTCGTGTATTTTATTTTTTTTTATTACGATTTTTTAAAATTGTTGTAGATAAGAAACTAATTAAAGTTTTAGTTTGAATTGAAAAAAGGATTTTGAGGCACAATTTTGCAAAAATTTTGTTCCCAACTCTGCAGGAAATAAAAGTACCTAAAAGTATGTAGTTGGTTGTTTTTTTCCTCAATTCTCAAACTATTTTTATTTTCTGGAAATTCCTTTAATAAGTCATACAATTACAAATATAAATTTTACTTAATTTAAACAACACCGTTGTTATAGTGTTTTAACTGTAAATTGTAAAATAAGGCAAACCAAAAACTCAAATTCGTCCAAGTATTATACCTATCTAGTATAAAAAAGGGACAGTTTGGAGTAAAATACATATATTTTTTCAAATCAATGCGCACGATAATTTTGACTAAACCTTTCCAAATCAGACAGTGGAATTCAAGAAGGGGGCGAGCGGCAAAGCCGCGAGCCCCTTAAAATTTCGACAAAATCTGATAGTGTGAGCGGCAAAGCCGCACTCCCCCAACAATTTTTACTTTTTACACAACATTTTCGATTTGATGTCAGTGTCTAGTTATTTTACTGTAAACTGTAACATAAGGCAAACCAAAAACTAAAATTTGTACAGAAAAAGAGACAGTTTGGAGCGAAATACATAATTTTTTTCAAACCGTAACCTATTCTATAAAATTGAGAAATTCTCTTTTAAAAAAAAAAACTACTGGAGTTGCTATGTTGCGAAAAAATTTAAATGTAATCAAATACTTCTTATCTTATCTCGATCAAAAGACTGGCTACATATAAAAGTTTCTGCAGAGTTGAATTGTTCTTAGTTTACACTTAACACCAAAAGTGCTTTAAAATGAATAGACATCAACCAACTAACCAAACTAGACTACTCGAGCGATTTTTTGCCACTCTACCACCTTTAATTGTTGATCCCAACGACAATTATGACATTGCCAACATTGCATTGAACACACGTTTTGACGAAATGGAATATTACCTATCTCAAGAACTTGCTACAAACAAGACATATTCTATTGTTTGGACAGAAGCCGAAAAATTATTTACGAGAGATCTAGAAAGTGGAAGTTATGATCTCAGCACTTTTGGAGAATTTTATATTGCTATCATCGCGTATACTTACCAAGCTGGTGATTTCCAAGTCTACAAAGAATTTAACTTGAAAAGTCGTAAAATGAAAAATAAAAGTGATTGGAATAAATTTCCTTACAAAAGCCTTTATTGTTTTCTCGCCCAAGCACTAATCCGTTGTATAAGAAGTGTTCCTGATATAGTGGTCGACAAAGTAACAATACTTTATAGAGGATCGCGACAAACTTTTTCTGCTAAAGTGAATGAAAAGTATTGTTTTAACCAATTTACTTCGACTAGTTTAAACAGAAGTAAAGCTGAAGGCTTTGGCAACGGAGGGGTTCTTTTTGTAATCACATTTCCATTTCAGCTTGATACCACATTAGGTATTGAAAAATATTCTGCCTTTAAAGATGAAAAGGAAATTTTAATTATGCCATGGGCCCAATTCAAAGTGCAGAAAATTAACAAGAAAGATTATTATCAAGAGGTTATCTTGCAAACCATTCCAAATGGCAAAGTTAAGAAATGAAGATTGAAGTACCATTGAAGTCACATTTAGGCCATAATAATTTTTAAAGCACAAATTAACCATTATCATGCTTATTAAAATATTAAAGATATTTCCTTATATTTACAAAAAAAAAGTAAAATTGTAACTATAATACACTATGAAATAAATAAATAGTATTCGATGTTTATTATTATTGCTTTAATTTTTCTGAAAGAATGTTTTTTTAAATGCAAAATTTTCAGTTTTTCTTACACATTTTATTTCAGGAATCGTGCTCAGAAACTGACATTTTATTTATGAAAGAAATTGTTTCTGAAAAAGTCCTTTCAGCATTAATAATGCAGCTAAATGCCTCAATGTTTATTATTAAAACACGTATTCTATTTATTTAGTGACCTTACCTGAAATATTTAAACAATCATACAAGTGGGTAATGGAAAGTTATTAACTGTCCTCACCGGATTACAATTCTAGTTGACCGTGATTGTTTTTTTAAACAAATTGTCAACTTCGTTTCTTTGTTAAATAATAATTTTAATAAAACTGCAACTAAATTTCTTGAAAAAAAAAATTGTATTGTAAAGATGTCGAAAGGGCGTACCTCGACCTTGACTAATAAATTCACCGCCAACAATAGCACAATAGTAGGATCCGTAGGCGTCAAGAAATAAATCTTGCAAGAAAACCACAATCTAGAAGAGCGACCTTGACAGTTGGGAGAACTTGAACGTGAGCTATCTGCTACCGCTATTATTATTCGAGAATTATTTCAAAATCGTGCAGCTCGTAAACGTAAGAGAGCGATTTAAGGGTAATTATCGGATTGTTGTTTACCATTCTTTGGATTCGTTCAAGACGTGATGGCTACGCCTTGTTCCTTGAAGTTCAAGCGATTATTTTCAAAACAAATAGGTTTCTAGGTTTCGAGGCATGATTCAGTATGCACTTGAAGCGATGCAAATTTTATTTTTAATTGTGCCAAACTAGATCATAATTTATCTTATAATATAATATTATAAATACAGTGGAAATATCTCATTGCACCTCTTGGTCGGAAAGTAATTTTAATGTTTCATCAAATTTTTTCATTTTCATCAAATTACAAGATTACGATCTAAATTTTTTCATTACTACTGAAATTTATAGTTTTTGACATAAACTGAATGGTTAAAGCCTAAAAAAGTTAGGTAAAATATGAAATATTTTTTTTATAAGAATTTAGTGATTTTGTAATTTGCTATAGCAAAATCTTTGCAAAAAACGCGAGTTTACAGTTTCAGAAAGCTTGGCTTGTTTTTAACAAAACTTTGCAAAATGATTGTAAAATTATTTTTTCATTAAAATTATTATTATTATTATCATTATTGTTAAGAATTTGATGAGCTTCTAGTTCAAAAACGAACGAAGCTAAACAATTTCAATTTATTTTTTTAATTTTTTAGCCTGTTTGAATACAAAAAGCACTTTTTTGTTTTTTTCTCAAAAATGACACGCAAAAACAAAAATAACATTGTTTTTGGCCTATTTTGTTGATTTTTTGGCTTGATTTCACGAAATTTTCAGAAATAATTGTAAATCTAACTGAAAATGCACCTACTAAAGTATTCGAAAAAGTAAATTGTCTTTTCCGATCCTGTTTAGTAAAATCTCGTAAAAAACAAATAGAACTAATTTTTTTTAAGAAAATTTGACAAAATAAAATTTCTGGTGGAAAAACATGCTCGAGAAAGAAGCAAAAATAATATTGTTTATTTTGAACCTAATTTACTATATCAAGAATTGAGAGATTAGTGTATTTTTTTTATTTTTGAAAAATCACCTGATATTAGAATTTTTACAAGAGTTTTTAACAAATCACCAGACTAGTATGGAAATCACCAGATCTGGAGAAATTTTACAAGACTTGGCAACACTGAGTAGTAACATATCGGTGAACTTGTCAATCCAATTTCAAGTCTGCGCCTGCGCCATATTTCCCTGCTCGATTGTAATATACTATTGTATATTGTTTTTTTTTCGCCAGCGTTACAAAATATCAGAATTTTTAAATTTTCACTGTACACTTATCTTAAATTTTACTTTCCACACCATAAATTTTTTAACATTTTATTTTTCCGAATTATAAAACTAGCCATTTTTAATCGACTCAATCCTTAAATAAATAAAAATACCACAAGACTAGGTAAAAATCTGCTTAAATTTTCGGAAAAGGCACAAATCACATCATCTCCCGTCTAGTACTGTCATTTCTTGGCTTGTGATTAACAACATTTTGCAAAATAGTTACTTGTGTAAAATGATTTTCTCATTAGGACATCAATTATTATTACTATTATTATTATTAAGAATTTGATGAGCCGTTAGTTCAAATTTTTTGGCTTGATTTTCACGAAATTTTGAGAAATAATTGTATATCTAGCTGAAAAATGTACCTACTAAAGTATTCGAAAAAGGCAAAAGTAAATTGTCGTAAAAAACAACTCGTCTAGTTCTGTCATTTCTTGGCTTGTGATTAACAAAATTTTTAAAAATAGTTACTTGTGTAAAATGATTTTTTCATTAAGACATCAATTATTATTACTAGTATTATTATTAAGAATTTGATAAGCCGCTAACAAGCTAACAAATATAACAAATAATATCAATTTCGATTTAACTTCGTAATTTTTAGCCTGGTTGAATAAAACAAAATCAAAAATGTAATTAAAGACTCGACAACGCGAAAATAACACCGTTTTTGGTCTATTTTGTTGATTTTGTTGCTTGATTTTCAGGAAATTTTGAGGAATAATATATATCTAGCTGAAAAAGGTACCTATATTCCTATGTATTCGAAAAAGGCAAAAGTAAATTGTTGTAAAAAACAATATTTTAAATAATAATCGAAAAACGTGAAAAATGTATAATATCGTTTATTTTAGACCTAACTTATCATGTCAAAAATTAAAAGATTAGTGTATTTTTTTCATTTTTGAAAAATCACCTGATATTGTCTCATCTTATCTTTCCGAATTACAAAACTAGCCACTTTTAATCGACTCAATCCTTACACAATTTGTGTATAAATAAATGAAAACACCACAAGACTATAATGAATGTAAAATATTTCATTCGTACTCTCCAAAATCAAAAAATCGCAACGCCATTTCTGGCAAAATAGCATTCGCGTCTTTTATAGAAAGTTGATCTCGATCGCAGCCGCAAATTCTTCAGATTGACAGATACATTCATAAATATTTCTTTAAAATGCCCATTATATGTGTAGTTTTATGGATTAACTAGTCCGGGCCCCGGCAGTGCCTTTCTAAACGTGTACTAGTCGCAAAAAGCACTGCGACTTATGTGTGAGTGAGCGAATTTTAATTCCACACGCGTTCAACCCACAAATTTTGACTTTCTAACGCTTTACTGGCGTGACTATGGGCCGTTTTCGGTTACTAACCGAGGTGTGGCCTTGATCTTTGCAGTTTTTTCCTGCGCGATTTACATTTTTAAGCAATAACGCGAACACTGCGTTAATTTAATTATCTAGGAGAAAATGCAAAAAAAAACAGTTTCGCAAACACTTCGTGATTGGTTCAGTTGTCACGAGTCGCTGAAAATCCTGAAAACGCTAATTGTTTTCAGATCGAGAGAAAGGATGAGCACGAGCCGGGACCAAATTAAAGGACGGAATTATAACATGTCCGAGTCGCCATTATGACACCAATAATTGCCAACATTATAGACACGAAAGTGAAAGGATTGATATTTCTTTAAAAAAATACTTCGCCGATTTAAGAGAGGCGTTGAGCTGTTGTGCAATTCGAGCGTGTGCTCGACTGTTAATTACACAAAATTATTTTTCAGGACCTGAAAATGTCAAAGTTTTCAGGCCCGGAATCGAATAAATTCTCGAGAATGTCACCAAAATGGTAATAAATCCTGTGAAGGTTTACAGTTTCTCATTCTTCTGCGAAAAGGAAAAAATCGATCTGATATTCAAATGGTGTGACATTGAAAGAACCACCGAAACAACTTCATCAGTGACGCTTGAAGGATAACAAAACCAATCAACGATTTCTTGTCGATTTATGGTCAGTGTTTCTGACAGGTGGTTGAAGAAGGAAATTGGAGCATCAATGCGGATGTCCTTGTGTGTGTTTTTCGATAATTTGCATAAAATTAACAGGGATGGTTCAAGAGCAAGGTTACTCTTTTTATAAATGTTGAAGTTTTTGCATAAAATGATTTTTATTAACTGTGTTGTTTTACTTTTTCAGGAATAAATTGAAATTTTAATTAGATTCTTTTTCTTATTTACCTAAAACATTACTTAAAAGCTTTCACTAATGGGATGCCAATTATTCGACAAACATATTATGTTTCATGTTGATATTAATCTATAATACGAGTATTTAAAGACAACTATGGATATTACACCATTACAATTTTTTTTATTAATTTAATTAATACAACTTAATTTTTTTGCTATAACATAAAATAGTTGTAATACTCGTATTGAATATTAGTATATTACGTTACTAGGAGTAAAAGTAATAGTATATAGGGTGTTCCAATAAAAACGAGCCACCCCGAATATCTCAGAAACTAAAAAGACTTTGCAAAAACGCCGAAACAGGTCAATTTTGTTTCTAAGGGGGATATTTTTTGACGTAATTTTTAAAGCACCCCCAGTAACCCCTAACCCCCACACACCCCAACTTTAAAAATTTAAATAGCACTACCCTATTTGTGGCATATCAAATGAAAGGTATTTTAACAAGCTTTTCAAAACTTTTTACCAAAATTGAATCAGACTATTCATTCGTGAGATACAGGGTATTCTAATAAAAACGAACTAGAAAAAATTTGCAAAAAAAAACGAAACGTTTATTTCTGTTAAGCTACATAAACTCACTTTTATCTGAGTAACATACTATTTTATCTCATTGAGAGTTAAAAGCAACACTATAATTAACAAGTAAATGAACAAATTAATCAGGACGCTTGCAAGTAATGAAATCATAAACGCTTATAAACAAATATCACAGATCAGCATCGGAATGTGTGTTAAAATTTTCGAAAATATTGCTAGTGCATGACTAGTGCAGTTAGTAGTGGAAAATGTCGAATGCTTATAATCTACAATGTACCTTTTCAGAAACTGCTAACTAAAGCAGCATTTTTTTTTTAATTTAAAAGAAAGGAACAACAGTGGTAAATGTTAATAATGTAAGGTAAAAATAAAAACGCTTAGGCGCAAAGATAAAATAAACGTTTACTTGACATTTATTCATAAAAGTGGTCACTTTGTAATAAACATTTGCACAAGTTAATTTTTCAATTACTTTGATTTTGTTTGAATGCAGTTGGCATAACTTTTTTGGGACACCTGTATTTAGTTTCAGCGATGACTTGCTACTGAAGTTGGCAACATAAACACCCATTCATGATTCAGCCTTGGTCTATTATTTTCATAATTATTCTAAATGAATCTTATTACAATTTGCGGTAATGTACCAGTTACCTACTTTAATAGCCCCATCGTAATTAATTGCGCTAATAAAAGTCACGTGATTTACTCCAAAGTTTATACAAGGTGGTCCAGCGAGTTGGTAAAGTTTGTTAGACATTGAAATTAAAAAAAAAATATATAGGAAATTGATGAATACTAAAATAGTGCATCGCCTGAAATTATTTTCAATTATACAGCGTGTCCCAAAAATAAGTTATAATACAAACTTGTGTTTTTTTTTTAATGAAACACTATATGTACTTATGTTTCTTGGCATATTTAGATGTAGATTTTAATTTCAATTTTTATGTTAAACTTTTATTGCCCGATTTTGCTTCATTTTTAAATGAGTTGGTTTTCTTGACAGTTTCAAAAAAATTACTACACAAAACGTTAAGACAGCTAGAAAACAATTGTGTACCACTATAAAAAAAGTACAAACTTTAAGATTAAAACATTTTTTTAATATACAGGATGTGTCAGAACTTGTGCCTTAGATAAAAATTTCAAGTGAGGATAGGTACCAGAAACATGGAAAAAAAATTTAAAAGGTTCTATCTGACAAACAATTTTGACATTTATTTTTTGACAGTTAACAGTTTTCATGTTTGTTATTTTTTGCATAGAATCAAAGTGCAAAATTTAAACTTTGAAATTTTTATAGATAATTTTTTAAAGATTTTTTCCACGTTCTTGGTCTAGAGCGCGAGTTCTTGCGCATGTATGTGTATATTATTTCCTAAATAATTTTTTAATGTTTTAATATTAATAGGTAAATAATAGATTTTACCACCTCACTGGGACAGGCTGTATGTGATAAAACTGGGCTAAATAATCTTAAACTTACGTCATGTTATCATTCGTTCATTATCTTTCATTCAAGCACTCTGCATATTGAATTTTGTAACAAATTCCCTAATTAGACCGAAAGTGAAACCACTGGTCGCATTTCCAATCGATATAATAATTATCAAGTTACAACATGTCTCATTATCACCACCTGATAATTTTTCTTGTAGCGATTCTTCGCCTCAGGTGTCAATTTGAATCAAATGATTGTCATGTTGTACTCTATTAGAAAGAAAGTAAAAGCTTCCTCTCGYTTGTCCTGACATTAAACATGAAAGTAAAAAACATGAAATTATATAATGTGAATTTGTGGTTTGCGAATTTATTATTTACGGGAGATATGTGGAAGCAATTAGGGTTTTTGAGGATAGAAAGTGTGAAGTAAC
>NW_025400975.1:6771509-6774606 GCF_015345945.1 Tribolium madens
AATTAATAAATTTGTTAAAAAAATCAATTTTTTGTACTCTTATTCGAACATCTAGTTTATTAAAAAAATATGAGCTTTTCTTTAAGAAATTTTTTYTGACTATAAATAATACTAACGAGACACTAATTTAATTACGAAAAAAACTGTAACTAGAGAGTTAAATTTGAAATTAATAAGAAATAGTATATTATGTTATTAGGAGTAAAAGTGAGTTTAAGAGACGAAGCTGAACGTTTTTAAATAATTCAGCTAAGCCACATGACAAATAACATACTATTTAATCCCCAAACGTATTTAGATCCAGAGTAAAGAGCAACACTATAAAAACACTATAAACACTATAAAATAAAATAAAAACTACAAGCAAAATCAATTTTTTCAGACTTTGTAGTTTTCAGTTTTTGAAGTGACAAGATCGGAAATTTTATCAACAAAAATTAAAAAAAAAATGTTTATTGATCATCATTTATTAATTAATAAATTTATTAAAAAACTCAATTTTTTGTACTCTTATTCGAACATCTAGTTTATTAAAAAATTATGAGCTTTTATTTAAGAAATTTTAAGTTTTTTATGACTATAAATAATACCAACGAGACACTAATTTAATTACGAAAAAGACTGTAATTAGAGAGTTAAATTTGATTTTAATAAGAAATAGTATATTATGTTATTAGGAGAAAAAGTGAGTTTAAGAGACGAAGCTGAACTGAACAAAATAAACAAGAGGATTTGCAAATAATGAAATCATAAGAAACATCACGTGTCAATATCGAATTTGTGTTGATTTTTGAACGTATTTATTAATTTAACTAGTGCAGTTGGTAGTGTAAAATGTCAAAAGTTGYTGATCTACAATGAACATTTCATTGGTAATTAGTAAAAATAAAAACGCTTAGGCGCAAAAATAGAATTTTTCTTCATGGCTAAAAAAAAGTAAAAAGGTGCTCACTTTCACTACATAAAATATAAACTGATTGCAAAATTTTTGAGTTTTAAATTATAAAAAAAATTCTGAAWCAAGATTCAGAATTCGAACATCTAATTTATTAAAAAATTATGAGTTTTTATTTAAGAAATTT
Organism: Tribolium madens; assembly: GCF_015345945.1. NCBI lineage: Eukaryota > Metazoa > Arthropoda > Insecta > Coleoptera > Tenebrionidae > Tribolium > Tribolium madens. The sequence continues at coordinate 6,772,592 of NW_025400975.1, forward strand.
TAAGTTTTTTATGACTARAAATAATACTAAGGAGACACTAGTAATTTAATTACAAAAAAATGTAATTAGAGAGTTAAATTTGAAATTAATAAGAAATAGTATATTATGTTATTAGGAGTAAAAGTGAGTTTATGTGGCGAAACTATACGTTTTTAAATAATTCAGCTGAYCCACATGACAAATAACTTATATTATTTAATCCGCAAACGTATTCAGATCGAGCGTAAAGAGCAACACTATAAATTAGCAAGTAACTGAACAACATAATCAAGTAATGAAGTCATAAAAAACATCACGTGTCAATATCGAATTTGTGTTAATTTTTGAACGTATTTATTAATTTAACTAGTACAGTTGGTAGTGCAAAATGTCGAAAGTTGATGATCTACAATGAACATTCTATTGGTAATTAGTAAAAGTAAAAACGCTTAGGCGCAAAAATAGAATTTTTACTTCATGGCAAAAAAGTAAAAAAGTGCTCACTTTCACTACATAAAATATAAACTGATTGCAATATTTTTGAGTTCAAAATTATAAAAAAAATTCTGAATCAAAATGGATTAAAAAATTTTTGGGTTCTAATAATTCTTTCAAAAAAAAGCGTGTTTTGAAAAAAAATTAGTTAAATTAGAAAATTGATATTGTTGTCCACGTGTGGCAATTAAGGCTAATAGGGCGCGGTCTTTATCTCTATTAAAATTTTTGCAAGAAATTATCTAAAGAATTTGTGCAAAAATTTCGATCGTGTTCGAAATTTCGATTTCAACTAGCTCACCTTCCCACCAAGGCCGCAATTTGGGCCCGAAGGGACGTATTTGGAGTGAGGCCGTTGCAATTTGTGGCTCGATTTCCTCCGAGATCTAAAAAGGCCATCAATTTGGGAGAATTGCAATTGTTATCACAACAGGTGCATATCGGAAGACGCGATAAAATCCGTTCAAGGTTTTCGATTCTTTGAGCACACCAGAATTGATTTCGAAACAAGACGATTTCTAATGGTTTCATCCCAAAAGTAAATTAAATCACCGACCTTGAACTTTGCGCAATAAATCATCGAAATTTCTAAATTGTGACTTTCATTGCGYCAAAAAAGCTCGCGGAATTTTAATGAGCAAAGATTGATCTTTGGTCATTTTTCGTCAATTTTTCTGAGAAATTCGAGTCTTTAACCTCCGGAAATCGCACATCCACTTTCGAGACATTTTTCAGTAATTGCGATGAGAAACTCGTGTAAGAATGTCACTCTAATGCACCGGAATTACATAAAACTCCGGACATCTTATTTCACTCTCTCTGAAATCGGGAGTTAAATCATGAAACGGGTTCAAGGCTGCCGGTTCGTCGCTTGATCCCACGTTGAAGTCTCCGGAAGAAATATCAAATCCGGAGTTTTTACGCAATTTTGATTAGCAATTTTGGTAGTTTTAGACCAACAAGGATCAAAACTAGTTTTCAAACCAAGTTTTGCGAATGCAAGAATTAACATTTCATTATTTCAAGATATATTTATTTTTTGTTTTTTCAGCTATTCATATAATTTATAAAGTGGTTTAACAAAACTGGAAACGGTAGATTAATGAAATAGCAAACACAAGTTATTAATATTGTTGAAAGTTAATTATTCAGTGCAACGTTCGAGACTGTACAGATCAAGGACTACTAATTTTTATTGCCACTTTCTATAAATGTTACTGTTAATAGAAAAACAAACAACAAGACAAATATTAATAATAAAACAACACAAAAAGTAAAAAGCATAAAATAAAATAAAAAATTATTGCAAAAAAATGTTTTTAGCTAATGGTCACAATGTTTTTCAGTTTTTTTCATAAATTTGTGAAATAATGTCACAAAATTGCTGATATTTCTTTATAACTTTGTCATAAAAGGAAGTAAACCTAATAATCTTAACCTTGCATTAATTAACACAACAAATATCATTTAGAGTTTAAAAAAGTGAAAAACAAGTATGTAAAAAACAAAAGAAATAAAATTTAAATTAAAGTGTATACAAA
>NW_025400975.1:6775276-6778319 GCF_015345945.1 Tribolium madens
CTGGGTAAAAAATGTCAAGTTTGTTAATTAAAGTGATTTTATTGGTCATTTTTCCTAAATTCTATGATTTGTTAGTTCTTCCAGATTAATATTAAATCTTATAATTACCCAAAATTAGAGTAAAAAATGTGGTTAATTTTTTTATTTTAGTGCCAAGGTGCATATTAACATTTTTGTGCAAAACTATTAGTTATTATCATTGATGCAAAAAATCATAGACAAAAATAAAACGAAGAAGCTTACGAATTTAATTAAGTTAACTCTACTAATATAACAATTTGAATTCACTGAAATGTAAAAAAATGTTGTAGTATAATGAACTACTTTAGTAACAATTCTCAAAAAACGTGTATTTTGTGCCATTTTTTTTGTTTTAATTTTAAGCTTTTACTTTATAAGTTTAATAACATYAAGTTTTCATTTCAATTTCTTTAAGTGAAATTCAATTAACTTTTTACCCTGAAAACTGTCAAATGTGATGTTCTGATAGCAAAAATATGTTATAGCGGAAATTTTAGTTTCGTTAATTTATCGCTTTATAAAATGAATAAAGAAAAAGTGAAATTCTGCTCTTCCAAAAACTTGAAATTTTAAATATTTAAATTTGATTCAATTCCACTAAAATTAATTGTTTAGTCTTAACGACAATCTAGAAATTTTTTCTTAATGCCTTAATTAAATTAAAACATTTATAATAATTAATTAGCGACGTCACGTTTACAGAAAAATTCTGACCAAAAATATTAAGCTTTCATCAATTTTACTAATAGATTTGACACTTTTATTAATTAAATCGCCACTCATTAATAACATTTTTTAAAACTAATTTACACATTTTGTCACCAGCACATAAACTTCTTTTAATAAAGCGAAACCTTTACAAAGTAAAGGTAAACACATTAATTTTTTATAACGAAATTTACGACTCACTAACTAACCAAATATATTCAAATTTCTGACATTTTCCCTAACAAAAGCGAAATATAGCCACTTAAACCGACATCCGTGTCCTCTCAAAAAAAAATTAAGTCAACGATTATTATTATAAAATTAACTCGGAATCCCGGATTAACACCTTAAATTTATCATTTGTAGAGCTAATAAGGCTGCATAAAATGTTATTGTCGTGATTTTAGAAATTTTAATTGTATCAAAATGCATTACAAAATTCATGTTGGTAGGCTTGAAGCAATACAGTTWAAGTTTTTTAAATATATAAAATGGTTGCTGCCTTATTATGTGCAAGATGATTACAATATTTCATTAAATTATTTGTCTCTTTCTATACTTGAAATTAGAAGAAGATATCAGGCTTTATGTTTTGTTTATAAACTTTTAAATAATTTGATTAATGATACTTCAATACTAAATTTAATTAATTTTCACGTTCCACAGTATAATTGTAGATCAAACCAATTATTCAAAATTTCGTTTGCACATAATAATTATATATTTAATTCTCCTCTAAATCATCTTTTAAGAATTTGTAACATGTACAGTGTCAAGTTGGACTTTTTTCATTTTAAATCCTTTAATAGCTTTTCTGAAAGTTTCTTTGAGTTAGTCATTTAGTATTCTTTAATTATGTTTATATGTTGCTTATTATAATTTTATTATTACTTAATGTAAAGGATATTACCGTTAAATAAAGTTATGATTATTATTTTTTGTTGTTATTTTTATGAATTTTTTTGCCTCACCTAACTCGACTAGAGGCCCCCCGGCCTGGGGGCGGCCCGATGGTGGTGTGCAGCGTCCTGCCCCTCAACTGCGCCGCCGTTTTGTTCTGGGCGGCGGCGGCGGCCGCCAACTGTCCCGCACTGGTCCTCGGCAAGCGCGAAGACACCCCCGCGCAAACCGCCACACTCACCAAGAGCAGGCACCACTCGGCACCCCTCATGGCACAGCACCGTCACCAATCACAAAAGAAACAAAAGAAGCGCGCACGCCAATTGTCGCAAAATCCGGGAATACTCCGGACTCGTCAGGAGTTGGTGTGCTACTGACCGCAGACGCGCTCCGGACTTTCACTCGGAGTTGGCAGGAGTTTTCAGCAGGTGCCGCGACATCAGCTGGGGGGTCAACAAGTCTCTCGCTCTTTTGCTCTCTCGCTTTACTACAACGTTCATTCAAGATTCACGCGAGTAAGAGCATCCTAGGTCATAGTTGCGTCACGGAACCYGAGGAGCAGACGGCAGGGCGCCCCGGGTGCCCGCAAACACCACACGCGAATTCAAATTACAAATTTTCGAAAATGTGAAAATTTTACACGAATTCTAAGCAAAAAAAAGCTCAAGACTCTTTTACAATCACCAACAGACCATATTTTTTTTATTTACTCTAAATAATGCAACATGTTGAAGTATATGGAATAGAAAGACTAATGGAAAAAATAAGCTCAAGCCGACATTTTAATAAAAATCCGAGCTTTATTTGGCTTAAAAATGCCAAAATCGTGCAAGGATCAAGTCATATAGAATATCCGTTAGAAATGAATTAGAAGTTACAACATTTTAAACGAATTCTAAGCAACAAAAAGCTCAAGACTTATTTATAATCACCAACAGATCTTATTTTTTCTATTACCTCTACTACCGCATCTTTTTTATTTACTCTAGATAATGCTACATGTTGAAGTATGTGCAATAGCAAAGCTAATAGAAAAATAAGCTTTATTTGACATTTTTAAAAAAGTCCGAGCTTTATTTGGCTTAAAAATGTCAAAATCGTTCAAGGATCAAGACATATAGAATATCCGTTAGAAATGAATTAGAAGTTACAATATACTTAATAGAAAAAATAGGGTGTGTGACTCAGTTTGATGCAGACCTAAGCTTGTTTTTATCTACACTACTCCAAGAAATTTTTTCTAAATTTTTGATGATTTTTGAAAAGCTGAAACTCATCAAAAAATGGTCGTATCTAGACTTAAAAGAAATTATTTAAAATTTTTAAGTTTCTAGTTTTGGGATCTTTTGGCAAATATTTTTGCTGTGCTACGGTTATCACGTAATTCTAAGTAATAGCGCAAGAAAGAAAATTC
>NW_025400975.1:6780217-6782348 GCF_015345945.1 Tribolium madens
TTTTTTTTATTAAAACTTTAAAATGGTTTTATTTAAAATCTAGATGTAACCATTTTTCGACGAGTTACAGCCTTTCAAAAATCACTAAAAAATTTAGGGACATTTTTTGTTCCTTTAATTTTTTGGAGTTGTGTAATGCTTGAAAAAACCGTAATGACACCACATTTCAAATATGGTGAAGGTTTCTAAAATAAAAAAATGTAAAATTTTCAATAAAAGAGCAACTTTTTGTCTTTTTTAATACGAGTATCTCTTAACKAGAATAAGCATAATAAGACTGTAAACTAATCACCTCCAGAAAAGTAAAATTTTTGTGAATATTTCAACTTTATAGCTTTTGTTAATTGTTTTTTTAATCCAAAAAGGTAAAAACCACAACCGATAAATGTATAAATATCTTTATTTAAACAATAATTAAAAATAAATATAAAATACACGAATCCTATCATATCCTGCTTGCCCTCATCCTCCGCCCCACCATCCCTCCAATATCCTTCGACTCCCGTTTCGTCAACTCCTTCACCGTCCCCAACTCCTGCAACGTCTTTTGAATAAAAATCAACTGCTTTTCAAAATCATCCTCTTCAAGTTTCGGTGTTTCACTCTTTCGCCGACACATCAACAAGTAAGTATTCCAACAACTGTGCTTCACTTGGGCCAACTCTTGGAATCTTTGAAACGAGTGACTTTTTATGGCRAAAACTATGTTTTCCCAATGGACAGCTTCACGAAACGCGGTGTTGTAGCGGGAGTTGAGGGAGGCGAGAACGGTGTTCAAACCGAGGATTTTGAAGGAGTTGTCTTCGACCATTTTGGCCTAAAGAGATGAAATTTTGATGAAACACAAGAGGAAAATTCTTACGATTTTTGCACGAGCTGTTTCAAGCTCTCGCAGATTTTCGTCCTGACGTTTTCCTAGAATGTTTCGGGTGTTAATAAGGGATTCGTAGCGAGAGATTAGGTCATCGGCGTTTTTGAAGTCTTCAGAGGCCCCCACCACCTCGTTGAGGTAGTGCTAAAGAACAAAAAAATCGCTCATTAAACTTGAGAGTGGTATTCTGATAATATCACAAAATAATAGGCTATTTCTATTCAAATTACAAAATGTTTTCGGCGATTTAAATGAAAATTATCTGATAAAATTAATTGCTAGTTACATTGTTTGCAAACAACACTCTTATACAGGATGTTCCGGCTAAACCCCACATAAGAAGTATTGGGAATTCAAAAATTTCAAAAAGTCTAAATATTTCAAAAACGGTTAAATTTAGGTATAGGAAAGTCTGATAAAAACTCTCTCAAAATCACTTGGGTAATCCAAAAATGCAATAAAAACATAACTTTTCATTTAAAATAACGAAGTTGATACCCATTTCCGGTGTAACCGGAAGTGCTGCCATCTTGAAAATATTTTTATTGAGCAGGATCTAAACAATAATGGCTATAGTCAAAATTTTAGATAAATATTACTGTTAGAACTCCCAATACTTCTAATGTGGGGTTATCCGGAACATCCTGTATAACCTAACACTAAATACCAACTTCGAACATCTTTAACTGTGCGATATTAGCATCCATTTCCTTCTTAGACTCAATCACTACGTTCATTAGTTTCTGCAAAATTTCAATTTCTTGTGTCCTTTTCATCCTTAATTGATAATCCTCTTTAAGGATATTCTGCGCCCTTTGTCTCTTATCTTCATTCGATTTGATAAACTTTCAGTGCGATTAGTTGTTTTCTTGCAAAAATCATACTTACTGAACTTAGATTCTGAAACGTCTCTTTAAACTTTAATTCTTTTTCATACAAATCCTCCCATTGATGTTCCAACTTGACTCTTTCCCTTTTTGCCCATTCCCTTTTCTCCGCCAATTGTCTTGTGGTGTCTTCAAGGATTCTTTGGCCCGCTAAAAGATGGAAATAAGGTTGATGGCCGGGTTTGTCCCATTGGTAATTGCGACTGAAAATGGGACAATAAATGGGTTTGCGTTTTGATTTTGACAAGTTACAAATGACGTGAATCTGCGAAACTTTTTTTTGACTGGAGGTATTCTTTTACGTTCTTAAAGGGAGGTTCTTTGGGGAATGTCAATTCCAAAGAGCGTTTTTGCCATTTGGTGGTGTTCATCG
>NW_025400975.1:6784382-6786526 GCF_015345945.1 Tribolium madens
TATTAATCTAAGAATTTCTATCTAAGGCCGCACGTACAATTTTATTTTTTAGAGTCAATGGAACCTAAAAAAACTTTTTTTTTTCTAAATATTCTGTAATGGAGAAAAACTTTTGCAAACTAAGTACACTAGAAACACTAAAACTTTGGTTTTTACTTCATTTAATTTTCGACACTGCTAAAAAAAATATTTTGTTGTATTTGTTGTATTTCTAAATTGGATTAAGAAAGAAAAAATGTAGACCATTTAATTAGACAATTTTAATTAAGTTTTAAATATCACAATGTTAATGTTTTTGTATTAAAACCGTTCAAAATTCCTATTTCGCAACCATTGTCAATAAATTAATTATGTTGCATGGATGAACAATAAATCATGTTTTCAGTTTCAGTTTCATTGGTTGGATAATAACGGAACCGTCGTGTTTAATAAAACCGCTTACATCTCGCTGCAAAAACCTAAAACAGGAACTGCAAATAACTTTGTGAGATAATTTCAGCAATTTGTTCTTGAGAAAGAAAAAAAAACACGAGGTTGTGAACAATTTACTCGTTCTTGTTAGTTAATCTTCGTCGTCTATAATTAAGAAAAAGGCCACACCCAAGATGTGATTCCGTTTGTGGCGATTAAACTACTTATTACCAAAAAGAGTGTGATACACTCCAAATTACGTAATTTATTATAGCGACCGAAATGGAACAGATTTCCCCGAGTTAAATGTCGTAACGAGGCGAGTTTTTCTTTCAGAAATAATTAATTAGCAAAATTCCGATTTCAATCTCGACAATAACAATTACAACAATGAGTTCCGTTTAAATAAATTTAGAAAAAAGTGTTGACAAATGGGTGTTTCCCAGGTTTCTTATCATTTTAAATAATATCAAGCGAATCTAGTTGAATTTCAATAGAGGCCTTAAAACACTTAGCACGCGAGTTATTAACTTGAAAATTAACAGAAATATTAGTTGCTATTGTTRGAAACTATGCCGAGTATTGTTCTGTGACCTCTGATGGGAATTTCTACAAATTCGTGTTATTATCACTTGTGTAATTATGCGACGGCATTAAAAAGGTCATTTGSCCAAAATTGGATCGCAGTTTAAATCTCTTCCCCTTCACAATTAATGATAATAACATTGCTAAATTCCCCCAAAGCAATCACAAATCCAAGGTTTGTAAAAACTATAATTCAGCGTTCGTCCTGATCATCCAAAGGGGAATAATTGGCTGCTTTCTCCTGAAAATCATTTTCAGTCGGCAGGAAAATTCCTGCCTAATGAATAATAATTGAGGTATGTGTAGTATGAGGATAATACTGAGTGTTGTGTAATATMATAAATTGTGTGATAAATGCACTAGATTCGAATGGTCGAGTAGGTTTAGCTGTTGACTAAAGTGAATGCGGATAATTTGCAGGTTTGGTGGACTAATGTGGAGGCTGATTGTGCAATTTTGCAATGATTTAGTTAAGGCAACTCGGAGAAAAAATATTGTTGCAATGCTATGTTTGGAGGTTTCAGGTGGAACTGGAAGTTAATTGACTAATTTATTGAGTTGACAATTGCTGCAATTCTAATAGATTTGACTAGATTTACAGAATTCTACAAGTAATTAACAAAAAATGAAAAAATATTTGAAAAACACCAAAGTAAAAAAAAACTAGAAAATATTTGTTTTTTACAACTCATTAAAGTTGAAAAGTAATTTTTATTTTTTGGTCAGAATCGGATATAGTGCTTATGCTTACCTACAGGGTGTGTCAGAACATTTTTTCCATGTTTCTAGTATCTTACCTTTTTTTTCTCTAAGGCACGAGTTTTGGTTCATTCTGTATATTTTTGATTTTATTAGCAATTTTCTTGACAACTGTTTATCGTAGATCAAAAATCTTATTTTTATATGATACAACATTAAATGTGCTTTTTAGCGGACTAACGCCAACAGTTTCGGAGTTATTAGCAAAAAACTGCTTCGGGTACCAAAAATCGACCAAAATCCGAACCAAAAACCAAAAAAAAATTCAACTTTTAAATCGATTTATATAACGTTTTTTACATTTCTAAATGTCCTAAAGGCTCAAAAAAGGTATTTGGTTGAGTTCGAAAAATTATGAATTTTTTGAGTTTTTGAAGGTGATAATGTCA
>NW_025400975.1:6788965-6791672 GCF_015345945.1 Tribolium madens
TTTTTGTAACGTTTTATGCACTTTTTCAAGTTTTCAAGACCTCTAGAAATGTAGAAAAACGTTATTTCAATCAACTTTAAAATTGAATTTTTTTTWAATTCTTGTTGAAATTTTGGTCGATTTTTGGTACCCGGAGCAGTCTATTGCTAATAACTAATTTAAGATCGTTGAAAAAAAAATAATTTCTATCATGTACAAAAAAGATCAGTGTTCTACGATAAACAGTTATCGAGAGAATTGCTCATAAAATCAAAAATATCGAAAATATAAATTCGAAACTATTAGGAATTATGCAGTTTTCTCTATGCTAGTCGCCGTAATTGTAGCTCAAAGTAAAAATTGTTTAAACTATAGAATTACCCAAAATTTTATTCAAATATAAGCCTTGTTAGAAGTAATGAAAAAATTACACGATTTTTTTTTTAAGTTGTTGATGTTTTTTAAGTCTGAACAACTTAAAAAACAGTTTAATTACTAGGACATTCTCGGCTTGCAGCCGGCGACTTGTCACTAAAAATCACAGAAATGTATTACAACAAATTAGAAAATAAATATCGACAGATTTATGTATTTCTTACGACATTCCTGCAATTTGATTTGATATATTTACAAGTATGTGCATTATAGCAGCATTTTTCGTGTCTTGTCTACATAATTTGTTACAAATGCGTATATTTTAATAAGCATGTTGTTATTAGTATTACCAATAAGCTGTCTTGTTTATTTTATTGATTGAGGAAATAGAATTTCTCTTGTTCAGAGACCAAAACTATCATTTCGATTGTTAAAAACAGTTTACTTATTCTGGCATTATAAAAAATAAATATGTAATTATTGAGTAAGCGAGATTCAGTGGTGCAAAACTAATAACTGTGGATAAATACAGCATAGACACTAAAATTTTTGCCAAAAAACTTACCGTTTCTCAATCCGGCTTCAAAGTAGGTAAAGTACGTTAAAGCATATAAAATTTTTTATGTGCATTATAATTCACACCAAGTGTTAAACCAAGCAATAAAGAAAATAAAAAATTATAGCAACACATGTTATTAGATCCGGAAAATTCACACGCGACTCTATAATCAAACCACAAACTATATAATTCGATAAAGTTCAGTGTCGACAATTTCAAAAAAATAACTTCCTAGTCCTGCAATAATTAACAATTAGCAAAGAATGTTCTTTCACTTAAACTTTTTGGAAAGTGAATTAATGCAAAAAATCCTCGTTGCATTCTGCATAATTATATCAATCGCAATTARGATTTTTAGTGGCATTTAAGGAAAAGGTATTAGATAACTTTATTTTTGGCGGCTTTCACGGGTCATTTTCTTGTTAAGCCTTGAAGGTGATAATTAGAGTGTGTTTTTTATTCAATCAAGAGTAAGTGAAAACGCTGGAACATCTCCCTCTAGCACCGACATAATTTATTACGAAAAAAAAAATTAAGTATAACACTCTGTTGTTCACGATTAGCAATCAGGTGTCTAACCACGAATTAATTTTATTTATTGGGTAATTAACAGAAATTTACAGGAGAAGTCTTTTATTAGAATCAATCACAACTCGTTTACACGGTTTTGAAGGTGAAAGCTTTTTGCTAAAAATTGTGGTAAATTTCGCCCAAAATGCAGGAATCTCGTGGTTAGAGACGAATTTGATTAATTTATGTAAATTCGGACTCGTCAAGTGGAAAATAAAGCTTTGGGTTTTTTCGGATGTGATTAGTGTTTTGTAATAAGTGAATAATGTATGAAGCTGTAAGATTGTAAATTAATTAGCTGAGTGATAAATTCGCTATGCGAAGAAAGTTGTTGCGAAKAATTTATACAAGTTGGGTTCATTTTTTAGTCCAGATTTTATCTCATTTTTTTCAAGATTCAAGGCTTTTAAAAATGTGTAAAATGTGTGACAAATCGAAAAATCTGAACAATTATAAAAGTGTTATTAAATATTAAAATAAAATAAAAAGTGTAAAATYTTTTTTAAAGCTTTTATTCTTTCTTTACACAAAAAAAATTGTCTCTAAACATGATGTTTATCAAAGCCATTTTTTTTCTTCTTTTTCTAAAACTTCCTCTTAACAAACTTACCTCAACATACCAAATTTTTAAGACCAATTTTCGTTAAGTTGTGGTTTAATTTATTCTTTTCTTGAGTTTTTTGGACAGCAAATCACCTGATTATATACCTATAACTAAACACAAATTATTTTTCAGTTTTAAAAAATCAAGTATTTTTTTGTAAAGAACTTATTGTGTTGCAAATACAACAAAAATTTTATAAAGTTGTTTGGAGAATCAACATCTAATCATTGAACAACTAAAATTTTACCTCCGTCAACTTTGATCTCTCACATTTTCTTTTATGATTATTTCCTAAATTAAAGAATTTTATTTGTAAAAAATTTGGCATCCAAACTATTCATTAAATTAGTTTGTGAACGAACCATCGTATCGAAAGTTATTTATATGACATTTAACACATCGCCGGGCGTATTAAAAATTGTGGTCCGTTCACAACTCACTCATAAAAAACACGTTTAAAACATTAACCATTGTCAATACATTTTAGTTTTTATTTATTTCTATAATTTTTATTATACATTTTATGCTACTTTTACTTTATGTTTTATTTTGTTTACTTATATTTCACTAGTACAATTAACATGTTTTAAAGCTCTGGTGCTCTAATTTTTTACATTTAT
>NW_025400975.1:6792212-6801280 GCF_015345945.1 Tribolium madens
GATCATTAGTATCATTAAATAGACAAAAAAAAGTGAAATGTCAAAAAATAAATGTCAAAATTATTAGATAGAAATTTTTCTCTGGAGCGCGAGTTCTGGCGCACCCTGAGTACTATGAACTTATTGCACTCTTAACACTTTTGTAGATACTGTTTTAAATTTCTTGCTCTTATACGCCCGCCATCTTTTAGTGCTTATTTAAGTTAGTATCTAGGTATTATTGCTTTTTTGAGTTAGTATTTAAATTTGAATTTGTGAAAAATTGCTGACTATTGCGGATCGAACTCAATATATTCATAGACTTGCGCAAAATTTTTGAAAAATCTGTTTTTTTCATTTTTGCAACGTTTTTGTACTTTTTTTCTACGTCTCCTAAACTCCCAAGAGTGCAAATGGTTCATTTTTGAAATTTTTTATTTTATCGATTTTTGTTGAAATTTTGGGCGATTTTTGGTACCCGAAGCGGTTTATTGCTAATAACTTCAGAATTATTGACAGCTGTCTTTTTTTAGAACCGTTGGAAATAGTATATTACATAACGAGCACGGAAAGTGATAAATAACGCACAACCTGGAAAGTTGCGCACGAGGCGTTAGCCGAATGCAGGCAATACCGCGAGTGCGTTAGACACTTTCCTGCAAGTTTTGTACACTATTTTTCCTACGACCATAAATATTTTTTTTCTTACGAACATATTTTTTTCATAACGATTTATTTTTTATAATGGATACAAAAATACGTTGAATAACGATTTATTTTTTATAATGGATACAAAAAAACACGTTAAATGAAAAAATACAAAACATTCGAGTGTGAATTGTGCGTTAGATTTCTAACACACAGTGCGAAAACAAATCGCACAGGTTTTTGACCTCGTACGATATTGCCAATTTTCGCGCATATGTAATTGTGCGTTATGATCTAGTTTCGTATATCGTCGTAGGAAAAAAATTAAATTTCTAGTCTATTATTCTACAAAATATTTTCGAATTTGCCAGGAATTGACCTAAAATATTGTTTTTTTTTTTTAATTTCCATAATTTTTTCAATTTTTTCATTCATTAGAAACCCAACATGGTCGTAATTAAACCATAACAAGCCTAAACATCGATTCCCGTTCCACCCACACGATCATTTTGTCCCCCAATGACATGTAACAAATCGCTCCTTCACCACATTCATCCGTCAAAAGATGACAAATACACGAAACCAACAACTCTCCTAATTTACAATCATTATCTCGCATCAAAAATGCGACGAAAGTGTGGGACTAGAGTTTTGCGCGATTTCTTCTAGTTTGTAAAAGTGTCATAAACAACAGCGAGATGAAATCAGATAAAAACAATGATTTTAAAACAGCGCAATTATAAAAATTGTCCGGTAGAAAGCAATCGCAAAAACTAGAGCTGCGTTTCAGTTCCGAAATCGAAAGGAAGTCAAAGTCTCTCGCGAGAGTTGGGCAATCAATCGTGCAGAAAATCGACAAGTCGGTAAAGAGAAGAACGTGATTCTAGTAAGCCACAAGTGATTTTTGACGGAAAGAACGCAAATGAGGTCGYTTGCAAGGACGAGTTGAGTGCGATTATMGMWWTWAAAGGTGTCCATTACGGTAATAACAAGGCGGAATTYAAARYTGCTCGTAAAATCGGTTTATGGAACATTGGGAAACTTTGTTGCAAATTYAATTAATTTTACGATGTTTGGACGAAATTGAGAGCTTTACTTGAAATTTTAACATTTTTTACAATCTCAAGGATCATCAGCAAAATGAACGGTGTTTAGACAGTACAATGAACTGTACTGTTTGTAGAGATTGGCACCAGTGGCGTAGCGAGGGGGGGTTGGTAGTGGTAATAAAACTAAAATTACATTTTAGAAACAACCAAATTGAACATTCCATTTTGTATTGAACTATTTTTATAACTTTATATAACAATATTTCTAGATGTCTTAGTTTTTGTGCAATAGATTTTTTTTAAACTGTCTAATTTTTAAAACAAAGTAAAATCCACTTAGTCATAAAAATCTACATCCAAAAACAATAAGAAACATATGGTGTTTCATTAAAAAAAACACAAGTTTGTATTGTAACTTATTTTTGAAACACGCTGTATAGTTGAAAATAATTTTAGGCGATAGACTAGATTAGTATCTATCAATATCCTATAAAAAAAATTAAATTTTACCAAATAAGGGTCACTAATGAACTTATTCAACTCGCTGGGACAACCTGTAAAAATTCAAATTACTACAATAGGAAAAAATTGTAAATTACACAAAGTTTTTAAAGTATTTTAATTTAATTTTACAATAAGTCTTGTTCAAAAAGAGAAACAATAAAATTTATTAAAAAAAACTGCACATTTTCAATGAAAAACAAAATCACCGTCACCAAAAAAACCGTCTAATTTTTAAAACTAAGCAAAATCGACAAGCTTAAAAACATTGTCATAAAAATCTACATTCAAAAACACTAAGAAACATGGTGTTTCATTAAAAAAAAAAGACAAGTTTGTATTGTAACTTATTTTCGAGACACGCTGTATAGTTGAAAATAATTTTGCAATAAACTAGATTAGTATCTATCAATATCCTATAAAAAAAAATAAATTTTACCAAATAAGGGTCACTTATTTGAACTTATTCAACTCGCTGGGACACTCTGTATAAATTCAAATTACTACAGTAGAAAAAAATAGTAAATTACACAAAGTTTTTAAAGTGTTTTAAATTTATTTTACAATGAGTCTTGCTCAAAAAGAGAAACAATAAATTTTATTAAAAAAAAACTGCACATTTTTAATAAAAAACAAAATTACCGTCACCAAAAAACCGTCTAATTTTTAAAACTAAGCAAAATCGACCAGCTGAAAAATCTACATCCAAAAACACTAAGAAACATATGGTGTTTCATTAAAAAAAACACAAGTTTGTATTGCAACTTATTTTTAAGACACGCTGTATAGTTGAAAATAATTTTAGGCGATCGACTAGATTAGTATCTATCAATATCCTATAAAAAAATTAAATTTTACCAAATAAGGGCCACTTATTTGAACTTATTCAACTCGCTGGGACACCCTGTATAAATTTAAAATTACAACATAAGAAAAAATTGTAAATTACACAATGTTTTTAAAGTATTTTAAATTCATTTTACAATAAATCTTGCTCAATCTTGCACATTTTTAATAAAAAACAAAATTACAAGATGCAGATTTATTTAATTTTTAAAGCGGATAAAAAAAACAATAAGGCGTTATTTTAATTCCAGTAATAATAAGTTTTAATTAATTCAAAAATAAAAAAACTACAGTTTTACCACTTGTTTTTACGACTTTTTTACTTTTTATCGATAAAATTTGTTCAACTTTTGCTTTCATCAAGAATTAGAATAATCCGAAGCTGTCGCTGCACTACAGAATTCATTCATTAGTTTGTGTTATTAATGAATATATAATACTCAAAAGCAATACATAAACAACATAAAAACTACATTAAAAAACTTGTATTTTCATTACTTCAGTTTCTAAATTTAATCTGAAAATTAACATATCTCGGCTGTTATTACGTTGTGTAATAAACTTAGTAGACTATATTTCCTACTGATAGTAGATACTATCTCTTGCTTTAAAATAAGACAATCAAGTGATAGCTTTTCTGGACAATTCTTTTAATTATTTTCACTTTTTAGATCGTTACAGTCTGTTATTGTATCGTTAATTTTGCGAAACGCCATATGTGTGCCAATTTTGCCAACATTATCACTCGTATTTAATTGAAACATAACATTCATTATTAGTGAACCTTTCACTGGTAAAGAAATCTGAAACTTTTCTTAGCTGTATTTATCCAATTTTTCTAATTATCTATTCTGATCATCTGTGTTATTGCCTCTGGTTGCGTTCTCTTGCCCAACACATTACCGATTTAATCATACGCACGCTCTGTAATCTTTTTCAATCAAATTGTTATCAATTATGCAAAGGGGATTCACCGGCGGGTTTGAGTGGAGCAAAGAAATTTTTGAAAAATTTGCAATTAATGCGCCACCGCAAGCTATGTAATAGTTGTCGTTTATCACACGACACAACTTTCGTTCTAAATGAGTAGGCAAGTGTAATTTTCGTTACGTAAGCGAATTACACCGACAAATGTGAAACACACAAGTTAAACAATAACACAGTCATGGGTGCATTACCATTGAAGGGAAATGGGCGAAAATGGGACGAAAGTAAGAGGATTGAAGGGTGAAGTGGCTTAGTTTAAAAAAGTTTCCTGATCTGTATAAAAATAGATCGGAATTTGTGCTTGATTTTCTATGAAATACACCTAAAATTCATGAACTCGTTTGTGCGACTTGTTTGAAAAATAAAAAAAATCAAAAATTATTTTTCAACGTTCTGAATCACTAGAACTTCTAGGAGTGCAAAAAAGAGTAACTTGGCTCAACTTTTGCAGTTTTTCAGTAATTTTGACCATTTTCCGGTACTAACTCCGGTCCTGTGAAAAGAAAATCTCCGATAAAAGCAAAAATTTTGTCAATTTACAACATGTAAAAAATTTAGTATGCCTACATCGAGGTCGGGGTGTTATTTTTTTTTTAATTATACAAAAATATTTTTTTTTAATGGCAACCCACTAAAAAAACATTTTTCTCATGACGGTCATAATCTAGGGGATTACAACTATCTACTTTATATTGAATTAAAAAAAAATTATATAAACTGCAATTTAACAACAAAAATCGAATAACTCAAAAAAAATGGTTCTCAAAATAACATCTTTTTTTGTATTACTTTAATTTATATTAATTATTATCTTTTAGAAACAAATTATTTAAAAAAAAACCGCTTGGTTCGATACTTTATATTCACCCTGTATAAAACGAATTTAAAAAGGAAACATTCAGCAGGATACTAATTTTTTGAATTACCGGTTGTTTTCTCTTTAAAATATTTTATAATTGGATCATTTTTCTCAAACCGTCCAATTTTTTTTTAACTTGAACTGAAATTTTTAATTGGAAATTTGTGATTTGAATAAAATATGCACAAATATGCAGTATTTTAAATAATTTTAAATATGCATTTTTTATTTGGCTTATTTTAATCAAAAAACATTAGATATGCATAGAAAACTTACAATTTTGTTGATATACCTCTAAAAAACAAATATGTATTTCGCATATAATCCGTGCCTTAGTTATTTATTATACAAGACGATAAACAATCTTTATTGTCGTGTATAATACAACATTTTTTCTATAGTAGGACTTAAAGTTTAAGAGAAAAAATAAAATTTCAAAAAAAAATACAATTTTTGGCATTTGTCAATACAAAACGTCAGATTATTTTTAACAGAGTTAAAGCCTTGTTGAGTCTAATTCGAAGAATAATATGTTGTATTCAACTCGTTTGAGTGTAAATCGGACGCTTTATTCCACCTTCTGGATAATAAAATTTGTAAATTTAAATGAATAAAATAAGTTAAAACATTTTGTCTATCCTTGCTGTTAAAGTGTCACTTTATTTACCCTTGCGGTTAAAGTGCTACTTTATCTACTCAAAAGAGTTGATACAGGAATAGTTTAACTAACTGCTATACAAAAAAAAATATTAAATATTATTTTATAAACTTTTTAACACTAATTATGTCGATGCAAAGTTTTACATCAATCATTTTACTCGTAATAGTTTCCTCGTGATGGAACTGTTTCATACAAGTCAAAAATCCGGTTTTCAAAAATTTTAAATGCGTTTTTCTCAAAAAAATTAAAAAACGTTACGAATTTTCTTCTAATTGTCTATCGAATGGCAAGGCATTAAAAATTCTTTTTTGACTTTTTGAAATAATAAAAAATGTAACTGAAAAAATAATGATTTTTTATAAAATATCTTAATCCGTTCCGGGTTTAAATTGTTAAAATTATGTTCACCCATATTGATTGATTGGATATTATCCAGGAATGTGGGAAACTACTTTGGTGCGTCCTTTACCCAAAATTAAAAATCCCACCACATGCTATGACTTAAGACCCATTAGTATATTACCCGTCTTATCAAAAATTTTAGAAAAAGTCATTCATAAACAGGTTTACAATTGTGTTGTGTCTGTAAAAATGTCAATTGAGAGTTTTTTAAAACATCGTGACCTTATTTTTTCTATCACTTCTACTACCCCATTTTTTTTATTTACTCTAGATAATGCTACATGTTGAAGTATCTGCAATAGCAAAGCTAATAGAAAAAATAAGCTCCATCTGACATTTTTAAAAAAAATCCGAGCTTTATTTGGCTTAAAAATGCCAAAATCGTGCAAGGATCAAGTCATATAGAATATCTGTTAGAAATGAATTAGAAATTACAACATATTTGATAGAAAAAATAGAGTGTGTGATTGAGTTTGATGCAGACCTAAGCTTGTTTTCATCTACACTACTCTAAAAAACTAAAGGAACAAAATTTTTATAAACTTTTTAGTGATTTTTGAAAAGCTGTAACTCATCGAAAAATGGTCGTATCTAGATTTTAAAAAATATATATTTTATATCTTTAAGTTTCTAGTTTTGAGATCTTTTGGCAAATATTTTTAGCGAGAAAAAAAATTCTAAATTTTTATGTTTTTGTTTTTGGTCCACGGACATGGAATCTTTTTTTAGTTTAGTCAGTGCATAGAGCGCATAGCATGTTTGTTTACCTAGATTTTTCCTTTGCTTTTTGTTATTTTCTTATTGTTTTAATCCCTGTTATTTCTACTTAAATAGTTTTTCTTAATTTTAGTTAAACTTTAATGCAATTTTTTTTTCTTTTTTTTTTTGTTAAGGGGATTAAGTATGAATAGCAGTACAATTCAATAAATACTCATAATAGCACTATCATTCACACTAAGTAAAAGCAATATTTCAATTTTTTGTTTTAATAAAGTATTTAAAATTTTATAATTATAGTATTTGCACTTACAGCAAAATTGAAATTAATAGAAAATTGGTGAGAAAGTTATGTAATTACTAGGTAAGAAACCGTATTTATTAACACTAACACGAACATTATCAAAGAATCTTTTTCATAATATACCGTGCAAGTTTTTGTAAAATAATAACACTTAGCTCACTAATAGGTAATAACTTTATTAAAGTGTTGTAAATTAAGGAGAGATTTTTTTATCATGTAAGTATTTATACCAGACATGAAAAATTCTCAAGAGTCACGCTAACATCTCAAGTGAATCTGAAATTTAAAAGTAAATTTTATTCACACGCACATTTTTAAAACGATTTATATTTAAATAATTTTATTTTTTTGGCAGGTTTTTGTTTTACTAAAAAATAAAGAAGTTCAGTTCCTAAAACCGACTGAAAACTGAAACAAATTACAGTTTTCATCTTTTTTTCTTTGCTTTAAATAAAATTTCTTTGGCAAATGTGTTTGATATTTGAAATAATTTAATACTAAAACTAGAATAAGGCCGAAGTCCTGTCACACCTTTCCTGCAAACCGGACCTGGAATAATTAACTCGCCTGTAATATAAGAAATTATTGATTTAGAAGCAACTATTCAATATTCCTGATCCTTATCAGCGATCTAATTTAATTAGTTTCGGTTATCTCCTTATATGCAATATTTCCATCTCGCGAAAAATCTAATTCAAAAGCTCCAATTCGCCCACTTGAGATTGTCTGGGCGGCCCCTAATTTAAATTGGGAAATTTAATTATACGTTACGCTTGCCAACATTAGCAAGTTTAATAACATGCCTTGACAATACCTCCACTTAATTGTTTATTGTCCCAATTTGAAAAAAATTCGAGTTACATAACTGATTATCATGCGATAAATCTCTCACAATTAACACAACAAATTAATTTTTTCATCGATCAATAAAAAAAATCTGATCGAAATCATGACTTTAGGGATTTTTAGCGAGTTTTGTTAGATTAATATTTTTCGAAACGAGTTTGAATTAATTAGAAGGCAAAGAATGGGGTCGGAACAATTAATTAATATCTTAATTCGGTTATTTATGGCCGATTTTAGATAAAAGACTTTCTTAACACCAAACAGGAGCAAAAAATGTGGTTGGCCATTATTTTTGGGGACATTGTGATGACCTTCGAAGTTGTTACAAAATATAATCAAGCTTWAGTAAATATTAAAGAATAAAAAAAATCTATTAATAACAACACCAGAAAGATTTAAATATTTTTTTCTAATCGTTAATCGAGACTTTTAAAACATTCAAAAAATCATATCTTGAAAACTACTTGGTATATTTTTTTGAAAATTTTTATTACAACTAATAAAAAGATGCTCTACACGATGGTAATGATGAAAAAAAAAATTACTCGTAGGGTTTTTCTTAGATTATGTCGATTTACTTCGAATTTCTTCAAACACTGTTCGAAGAAAAGTTTGCCAATATTCAATTTCAAATTTTATATTATCCTAAAGGGCAAAGTTATCCCTTTAAAATGGTTTTTATTTGAAGGAAATAGGCCTAATAGTTATTGAGTAATGATTTTTAAAAGTATTTTAAATTCATTTAAATTAGAAAAAAATTAATTGGATCAAAGTGTGTGGACTTTTTGAAATTTTTTTTTAATGCATTTGATTTGTCTCACTGAGACGAACAAAATGATATAAAATTTGTCAAGTTGTCACGACATGACTTTTTTTTGTCGCCTTGTGTTATCGTTTTGATCCAGATGATGTAGAACAAGATTGCAATTTTATTAATCAAGATCTAAATAAAATTTTCTATTGTCTAAAAGCATTGGTTTGAATTTAAATTTGAGTAAATGTTCATCAAGTTGCATTTCCATAAGAAATAAAAAAATCTACTCGGAAATTAATCTCAAAATTGGTAATATGGAAATAGATATCTCAAACAGTGTAAAAAAATCTTGGAATTATAATGGATTCGGAATTACGATTTAGAGAACATGTCAACTTGGTTGTAAAAAGGTCTTATATTGTATTAAAAATGAAACAAAAAACAAGTTTGAATTAATTTATTTTAGAAGGCAAAGAATGGGGTCGGAACAATTAATTAATATCTTAATTCGGTTA
>NW_025400975.1:6802800-6805721 GCF_015345945.1 Tribolium madens
TTACTTTTGTGAGTTAATTTGAATTTTTTATGTTTAATTAGAATCTCTTATTTTAATTTAAAATAAAAATGTATAATTAGAGTTTTTTGCTTTTTAATCCGTCTTCTTTCATTTCATTTTCATGGACCAACAAGAAACCCTCCCCCCCGAAATAAAATCCTGGTTACGGCCCTGAACTTAAGGTTATTTCTCTCCAGTTTTTCAATTGTTCCAGACTAATTATGAATATCATTTTAATAAATCCATGTCAATGGTGTTTTCATGCATATGTTATTGCAGCTCTCGAGTCATCAGCGTGAGATAAATCAAATAATTTGCATGGAAATCGACCTTGTGTTTACTATCGAGTTTTCTTCCTTCCTCTACAAGAAGCCGCAATATGCAAATATTAAATTAAAGTCATAAATCTGTACATATGCAAGATAATGATAGATTCGGTTTCACAAACGAGGACAAAGTTGCATGTTACACTGGTTGGTATTCATATAATTTTACGTTTTAGTTAAAATGTCATTCGCATTTGCGTAACTCGGTGTTATTAACCTCGCACTGGAGTAACTATAACACTTAACTCCGGTGGCCGGAAAGTTTGTTCTATTCTGATGACAAATCTTTGATAATTTCAGTAATAACACATTAATTAGATGTTAAATGAGATATATGTTTGTATAGAAAGATGCTAATTTCCTTAGTTAAGTACCTGTGTGTTTTATAAGAGTGTACGGAAGAGAAAGGTGTCGTTAAACATCTCAAATTAAAATTTTTAAAAGGTTCTAAATTTTGCTTCCTTTCGGGTTCTGTATGACTAAAGAGACAGACGATTTAAATAAATTAAAAGGAAAAAACCTGTTATTAAAGAGATTGTCTGGTTAATATACATATTATTTATTTCAAAAATCACTAACAGTTCACAGTTGTGACTTTAGAAGAAATCCAAGAGCACTATTTCGTAATTTTCCCAATTTTCTTCTTTTTCTACTTTTTTATTTTTCTTCCATTTATCCAAATATCGACAAAAAAATTCTACTCAAAACATATTTAACACAACCTTCAAATAGTCAAAAAAAATATATAAATGAAAAATACAACAAAAAAAAATATGGGCAATTATTAATTAATTCCAAAATTAAATAAAAACTGGACAAAAAAAGTATTTTGTATGACCATTAATAAATTTATTGCAAGAAAAATTAATACAAAATTGTTAATTAATTTGTATAAAGCAGTAACAGGAATTAACGGAAAAATCCTGACAGGGACATCCTGTGTCTTATTATTGGTTAAAACCGAATTTAAAATAAATAAAAAATTAGCTCCAAATAGTATAAAATTTCAAAATTTAATTTTAATTAAATTTAATTTAATTGAATCAAATAGATTTTTGTTGAATACAATAGAATTCAAAAAAATATATTAATTTTAAATTAATAAGAGGCCCAATGTTACCATYTTTTCAAAATTTTATAATAGATATACTTTTTCTACTTGTAAACTTAAAAAAAGAGGTAAAAAGAGCTTACAGTAATAAAAATTAAACAGAAATTACAATCATTATAATTACAATTGCATTCCGAAAGAATAATAATCAAAATTAAATCGTCATTAAAATTTTTTATTTATTCGATTACCTAGGTTTATAAGATTGTAATTTATTAGAAACAAAGATATCACCATACAGGGTGAATAAACAGTATAGAACCAAACGTTTTCTTTTTTTTCTTAAACTATTTATTTATTCAATAAAAACCAATTGAAAACTGACAAAATGCTATAAAAATGTGACGTTTAATCAAGAGTTTTTGAGTTCTGCAAAATTTTATTAAACTTTACTTTACAAAAGTTCTAATGTAAGAAAAAAAATCTAAAAAAATTTCACATGTTGCCATTTTAGAAAAAAAAGTATTACATATTATTTTCTGGAGACGCTGAGTTCCATACTTTTTATTTACCTTCAATAAAATCTTCTTTGAGACAGTCTGTATTTTTTGTTTTTACTTGATTTTCGAATGAATTAGAAAAAAACAAATACAAATTTTACAGAGGAAATGCTATATCTACATTAAAAAAAATTAAAATACTAAAAAATGTTCACCCACTTGTCAACTTTATTATTTATTGTTGAACAAAACCAATTAATAACTGACAAAATACTATAAAGATATGACGTTTAATCAAGAGTTTTTAAGTTCCGCAAAATTTTATTAAACTTTTTTTACAAAAGTAGTAATGTAAGAAAAAAAATCTAAAAAAAATTCACAAAAGTTGGCATTTTATAAAAAGAAATTCATTATAATTTTCTGGCGACAAATGATTTAAAAAAACGCTTAGTTCCATATTTTTAATTTACCTTGAATAAAATCTTTATTGAGACATTCAAATGAATTAGAAAAAAACAAACACAAATTTTACGAAACTAAAATATCTACATTAAAAAAATCAAAATGCTAAATGATAACTGATAAAATAGGTACTATAAAAATATGACGTTTAATCAAGAGTTTTTAAGCTCGCAAAATTTTATTAAACTTTATTTTACGAAGGTTGTAAACTAAGAAAAAAAATCTAAATTTTTTTACATAAGTTGCCATTTTAGAAAAAAATTTAATTATTATTTTCTGAAGCCAAATGATTTAAAAAAAACGCTTAGTTTCATGCCTTGAATAAAATCTTCGTTGCGACAGTGTATTTTTGTTACTTAATTTTCGAATAAATTAGAAAAAAACAAAAACAAATTTCACGAAATTCAAATATCTATATTAAAAAAAAATCAAAATACTAAAAAATGTTCACCCACTAGTCAACTATTTCTGAAATGTCCTGTATACTTTCCAAGGCTCAATTTTCACAAAATTACTAATCATTTTGTTTTTTTTTTCATTTCCTGCAAAATATTCCTAAGAAAAGTCGTCAAACGAATTTCA
>NW_025400975.1:6808443-6809759 GCF_015345945.1 Tribolium madens
AAATGAATATTCATCTCCTGTTTAAATTTGTAACAATAAAAAGTATTAAAAATTTATTTTATTTTTTGTTACTTTTGTGAGTTAATATGTATTTTTTTATGTTTAATTAGGATCTCTTATTTCAATTTAAAATAAAAACGTGTACTTAGAGATTTTTGCTTTTTAATCCGTCTTCTTTCATTTCATTTTCATGGACCAACAAGAAACCCCCCCCGAAATAAAATCCTGGTTACGGCCCTGATTATGTTTATATGTTGCTTGTTTTCTATTATAATTTTATTATTACTTAATGTAAAGGATATTACCGTTAAATAAAGTTATTATTATTATTATTAAACTTTTAGTAACTTTAGTAATTTTTGCGATATGTTAATTCGCTTACAAGTAATCAACCATAGAGAAAGTTTTTCTTCCTGTGTGCAAGTACAAGGTGTGTCGTTACAATATCCTAAGTCGTCCAACCATTACGCAAACATTTACGTTTCTAATAAAATAGTGAAAAATAGGCCAATGTAAAAGAATTTCATCGATGGATGAAAAATTGAGTGCGATTAATTTGATCGATGAGTGACTGGAGGCTTCATTTGCATAATTTATTCAGAGAAATTAAATAAAAAAATTATTATTATTATTACTATAAATGTCAAATCCTGAAAATTTAATCAACAATAATTGGTTCAACATAAACACTCGTGTTATGCAAATACAATTACTGGTTATTTAATGTTAACAGAATAACTGCACGTCTTATGCAATGCATATTATAAACATAAATTATTGCAACTATATGAATTCACACTGTATGTTTTTGCGTGTATTACAAGGAAAGGAATTTTAATCGGCGTGATTATTTTCCAGATTTACACAAGCTGTTCAAAATAAAACTCAAACTCTATAAATTATAGAAAAACCAAAGTCAAATATTATAGGCAACCAATTATACATAATAGATTATTTATACGCATTGTGCAACATAAAAACTTTTAATTGACTAACAACTTAATTACAATTTAAAGTTATTTAATAAAAATTCAAGTTTTATAAATTATTTTTTTAGAAACAAAACCCAGAATGATTTGTTATCATAGGCAACTATTTATACACAAAATAACTAATTTTTGCGAATTTTATTTAAAAGTAATTTACAAACAACATTATTACTTTAAATTTACACACCTTGTTCAAATATCAACTTAAATAATGTAAATATATTTTAATAATAGTCTAGGCAATCAAATACACCAAATCTATCTTTTTTACATATATTACAAAGAAAAGTAATTTTTTAAACAGCTTAATTGTTATATAAAGTTGTT
>NW_025400975.1:6813489-6814718 GCF_015345945.1 Tribolium madens
ATTTTCTAAATTAAAGCTCCGTTCCAGAAGTGGATGAAGTGTCAGACGCAAGCCTCTTCATTCTCCTTTTCTCCAACTCAATCCGTATCTCCTCCTTACTCCCCTCATCCTCCTCAATATACCTCCACGGCAGCTGCCCCCTCAACTCCTCCACCACTGCCACATCCGAGTAGGCGTAAAACTCCCCCGAATCCTCWCCTTSATTARTGAGATTCTTATTGTTATTGTCACTTTTACCACTTCCACTACTCCTGGTGGTGTCTACAGTACCGTAAAACAACTGCCAGTTTCGGATTCGATCAGCTGAGGTGTCTAGATTCACACGATTCGGATTCGGTCTTTCGTTTTTGTACGATTCGTGATAGACAGAGATGGTGGCTTTGATGACAAGGATGAAACCCACCCAATTGGAGATCCAGATTAAGATGAAGCGGCTGCTGACGCAAGAGAGAGCGATGGAGGGGGTGGCGGAGAGGAGGAAGGGGGGGTTCTTGGAGTCAAGGTCCAAGAGAGAAGGTTGGGTGATGCCCACAAAAGACATCCAGTTTGTGAAATTCTTAAAAAAAAATCCAAAAATTTTTTTTTTTTTGAAATTTTCAAACTTACAGTAGTTTCAGAAATGTCTAAGCCGAAAAGGACACTAGCGGCGGCGTCAAAAAGACAAACACAAACAGTCAAAATCAAATAAGGACCGTAAAACACCAACGATAATGATTCTTTTATCCCAAAACAAGTGCCCACTGAAACAATCGATTTTTTTCATGCTTTTTTCAGCACGTGTCATACTTAAAAGGGCCATTGCTGAAATCACCCAAGTGCCATCCAGAATGATGAAACACAGCAGGAATACTGAAATTCTGGAAGAGGCTGAAACATGATCTGGAAACAAGTGGACCTTTTCGAGCAATTCTCTGACGATGGCGTCCAAAGTGGGGTTATTGTCAATCAAAATACTGTTAAAAAGTTTCGTTACGTAGGAATCGAGTGGATTTGGGGCCTCGATTTTGGGGGTTGGGCAATCGCTGTCTTTAAAAAATTGTTAATTGTAAAATTTTTGTTTAGAAAATACTTACTGTATAAATAAGTGAGGTAAAAAAATATGGTGGTACTTTCAGTGGGGGAATTCCGACAAATGCTCAAATAATAGGAATAAATGACGAAAAGCAGATGCAAAGTCGTCTGGACCTGAAAAAAATGCAAGGAAAAATCATATTTTCAAATTAAAATTA
>NW_025400975.1:6816693-6817880 GCF_015345945.1 Tribolium madens
ATTGTTTTTTTTAACAATTCCAATTTTTTACTTGCAAAAGAGCACAATATTTAAATTTTTATTGTTACAAAACAAACTTTTGGATACTTTATTGTTATTAAAATACACGAAATAAGAAATTATGTTAATTAACTAATAAAAAAATAATGCATTTTAGCAGAGTTACTACAACAATCCGTTACATTTTAATCAATTGAGATTACAAAACTTTGTGATAAGCCAAAACAGGGCTGAATCACTGATGTAAATCAGCCTTTATATCACCACAAAGTGACAAGCAAAATACTATAAAAATGTTATTTTTTTGAAAAAATTGTGCACAAAGTCCAATTTACTTACTATTGTCCACAAGGAAAACAACAAACAAATAATAAAATACTTCCGTGACATTTTGACATCCACATGAGTCACTTTTCGACTTTTATTCTTTTCGAAATCATTCGTTTTACACGCTTATGAACTGGACTCAAACAATAAATTACCACCACTGCGGATGGATAAACTTGAGACGATAAGATAAAACGGCAAAATCTGATAACTTTTTTAATCAATTTTTTGATAAAAATTGAACATTCAAGCATCCACAATACTGATTTTTCAATAATTATGTCATGTAGAATGTTAATAATGAAATGAATCATTAATTGCGTTATCACAAGTTTGTGATTGATTTTGACTTTGTACTAATTGTTCACTTTTTTGTGACTCATTRTTTGTTATTTATTTGTTAATTCTCACCAAAAGATACAATTTTTTAAATAAAAATCCCTTCGATTGCTTCGTATCTTACCCATGAATCATTATTTGTTAACAAACACTTCTGAAAATCTCATAGTTTTGATAAATAATTATCAAAATGTTAAGAAACATTGACAATAATATTCATCATACAAACAGGAAAAACATTGTAAACAATTTTCTTGTTTGCTTGGAGAAATTTTCTCACAACGCGTAAAAATAAATGAGTGAAATGGTGGAAATTATCTTTTTTTATTATCTCTAAATTGTAGTGAATACTAAAAGAAAATTTTACGCAAAATTATGAAAAAAAAACAAGGTTTCTGCGTAATCATAATTTTTTTCTAATAAACAGAATACAATAATTAGAGTAAAAATTTTAAAAGAATTAGGAAAAAAAAATAGCAAAAAACACTGAAATAGAATTTTCTCTTTCGAGATTTAAAAAA
>NW_025400975.1:6818765-6825119 GCF_015345945.1 Tribolium madens
AAAACGCTTTAAAATAGTTATTTTTGATTTGTTTGTTGATAAAGCAAGAGTAAATTAGTGTTAATTTAAGATTTGTTGATTCTAAAAAAATAACAAAACCTTCAAAGTGGCGAATTTTCCACATATTTTCTATTGTCCACGTTTTCCAATTTTCAAGTTTCAAAATTTGGCAAATTATTAAAAAAATTAAAATACGACGCATTTTGCGAAAAAGTGCCAAATCTAACACTCAGCGACTTTTCAACAGAATAAAATTTAATCAATAWTCATCAGAATCACCTTAAAATCATTTACATTATTAATTATCCTCACTATAACCCAACAAAGATAAATAATTCGTTTAAACAAACGTCACATCATGCTAATTAAATTAGTTCTTGAATATAAAAGCTCCAAAATTACATTTTTGTGCTCAGTATTGTCACAATGTTGCACAAATTATTATTTCTTGTCGCAATAATTTTTGTTTTGTGTGAAAAATCAAATACTGAAACTACTACTGAAAAACTCAACGACACAGATGCAGCACCACAAGACTTGTAAGTACTGAAATAATCCCAAAAACGTTATTTTCATTCAATTTCATTGAAGATATGTCATAAAAACCGTCGTTTATGAAGTTGGGATTCTCACAGATGCTGGAAACGACACAGATTCGAACAACACGTAAGAATTTTTTTTTGTTCTTCAACTCGCCGCTACGCCGCTCGTGTTGTTCAATTTTTCTGTTTCATTTTAGTCATGACCAAGTCGATGTTTCCTTCTTTGACCCGTCGCAAAATGGCAGTATTGACCTCTCAAACATCCCTTTACCRATTCAGACGAATGTGAGTGGAGTCTCCGTCACAGGGCTGCTTCCTGGTYCGAATTTGGCCTCAATTTTGATTCCCCCAAGTGATGGGTTACCGGTTTTGCCCAAAAAACAAGTCACTGTCACGCAGAATATCAGTACGAATAATCCCGATAAAGGGTCGGAGATTATTTCGAATTTGCCCAAACTTTTGGGTTTGACGAAGAAAAATGACACGGAGACGAGCAATGCAAAGGGGGATTAGGGAATTGTGTGATTTGAGAATTGTATTTATTTATTATTAAAATTATTCTATCAAATTTGGTCCATTTTTAGCTTCAAAAATCGTTTATTGATCCTCATTTATCACTACATTTTTTTAATAATTTGGAATTAAGTTAGCAACATCAAGTACTAGAGTACTGTCACGTCTCTTATGCAATGTTACCAACTTAATTTCATAGTCATAGGCCACTGTCCCTAAAACTTTTACCACACCACATTTGTCCAAATTTGATTAAAAATTTACAATTCTTATATGGAATTTCTTATGTTTTGTCTTTTTTTTTCTCAAATTTATTCTGTTGTAACTTTTTTAGTACTATATTAATCACAAAATGATTAAATTTTGTGTATTTTTCATTTGTTTCCATCTATTAATTCGTTTTCATTTATTCTATTGTTATTGTTTTTTTGTATCTCATTAATTGTACAGGTTTTTCCAATAAATGTAATAAAATACGATTTTTAAGAATTTACGTTCCTTTTTCCTTTCATTTTTCCATTTTTATTCCTTATTTAATGCGTTCTCAGTTTTCGCAACTTTAATTCAGAATTTTTCAACGAGAACAACAAACTTATTTTTTTGTGTTTTAACTTCAAAATTATTGTTTTTTTAAACAGCGTGCGCCAGAACTCGCGACACAGAGAAAAAAGCTATGTAAGGTAAGATATCAGGAACATAAAAAAAATCTTAAAAAAAATCTATAAAAATTTCGAAGTTATGAGAGTTTAAATTTTGCATTTTGACTATTTATTTCTGTTGGAAAAATAATTTTCCAAGTTTTTTTGGTACAAGCTATATCATAAATTAGAACTCTGTTTAATGTTATTTGTGGCTTTCATTGGCAAATTTTTGCTACCTTTACTAAATAATTATAAAAAAAACATAAAAAAAGTTAAATGTCAAAAAATATGTGTCAAAATTATTGACAGAATTTTTTAAATATTTTTTTCAAGTTCCTGGTATCCTATTTTATTTGAAATTTTTCACTAGAGCGCGAGTTCAAAATTCTTAGATTTTTCATTTTTTTTTTATTTAATTCTATTGTTTTTCTAAGCAATTGTTCTTTGTTTGGTTACAACTTAATATACAGGCTGAACCGAAACTAACACACAAAATTCATATTTTTGGTAGGGGTCAGTTTTCAAAAAAATTCTCAAGCAAGTCGATTTTATTTTTATAAATGCACATGTTGACAGTACTGTAACATTATTTTTTTTAAGTTGCAACCAACAATTTTGTTGAGTGTTTTTAGTAAGCATCTTTAAAAAAGATATTATCAAAAAAATAAACGTTACGTAATAAAATTCATTGACAAATAAAATTACGCTACTTTTGATCCACCTGTATTTTTTAACTTGTCCCATTTTTTTTATATACAACCAAATTTATTTTTAGCAATTTATCACTATATACATTTTATATAATAATACATCACTCGTGTATGCAAAGATCAAGATAATTTCTTTCAAAAGTGCTCAGATTAGATAAAATAAGTGCCATCGCAAACGTAATGTGTTTTTGTGTTCTCGGAAATTGCGCAAAAATTAGGATAAATACAGGCTGCGCCAGAATTCGCGCCCCAGAGAAAAGTGCCATATAAGGTAAGATACCAGGAACATAGAAAAAATGTTAAAAAAATTTTATCTATAAAAATTTCGAAGTTATGAGTGTTTAAAGTTTGCTTTTTGACTCTATTTATTTCTGTTGGAAAAATAATTTTCCAAGTTTTTTGCTATAAACTATTAAAAGAGGAAACAAGGAAGCTGTATCCTAAATTGTAACTCTGTTCAATGTTATTTGTGGCTTTTATTGGCAAAATTTTTGTCCCTTTACTAAACAATTGTAAAAAACATATACAACATCATCAGTATCATTAAATAGATATAAAAAAATGACAAATGTCAAAAAATATATGTCAAAATGTTTTGACAGATAGAATTTTTTAAACATTTTTTTGATGTTCCTGGTATCTTACCTTACTTGGAAATTTTCTCTGGGGCGCGAGTTCTGGCCACCCTGTATATCCAAAAGTTATTAATTAAACGTAAATTAACAACAAAGTTTTTCCCAATTTTCCTTTTACTTTTTCTTATACAAAAAAAACAAAATTGTGTTTGAAAAATCACTACCAACAAGAAAAAATCCCTTATCTGTGACTTATCTTGAACAATTGATTTTATCAAATAGATAGATAAGTGATCAATAATTGCGTTTTAGTACTAGTGGTAATCCCCGAAGCCATGGCTGTCTTGACTAAAGGCGAACAACAACTTCTAAAATACGCTACATTTTTAGGAGTTGTAAGTAAAATCGTGACATTTTCAACTAAATTATGATTTTTTTCCAGTTGCAAGGTCTTACATATGCAATTCTTTCTTTAATATGCATAATTCTGTATCACCAAGAAAATATCGACGCCCATGATATTGAAACATATATGGATACTGTTAGTTACTACTTGTACATGATTTTCTTAAATTGTGAGTAATTAAATGTACTATCAAGGTGGCCTATGACTTTCAGTATTGCCAACTTAGTTTTCAAGTCACACGCCACTTGGTATACAGAATGTGTCAGAACTCACGTCCCAGAGAAAAAAATTAAGTAAGATAAGACATCAAGAACATGGAATTTTTTTTTTAAATCTATCTGTCAAAAATTTTAATTTTTTGACACTTGACGTTTTTTTTATGTCTATTAATTGATACTGATGGTCTTGTATATGTTTTTCATAATTATTTAGTAAAGGTACAAAAATTTTGCCAATAAAAGCCACAAATAACATTAAACAGAGTTACAATTTAGAAAAACTTGAAAAATAACAGAAATAGATAGAAATAAATAGAGTCAAATGCAAAATTTAAACTCTTATAACTTCGAAATTTTTATAGATAGAAACATTAACATTTATTAACATTTTTTATTTTTAATATTTTTTACATTTAAAATATGTAAAATTTTTAGAATTTGTACTAGAAGCTTCTTTTTGTTTCAGCATATTACAAATAAATGTTTCAAGAAACGAATCATTTTCGATATCTCCGAAACCGTTATTTTGTTTATTGAGACTTTTTTTGATTATTTTGGCCCATACTATCACCTCCTGTAATAATGTACAATCTTTTTTTAACACCCTGTAGCATGTACCAGAGAAGTTTTTTGTCCAATTTGCTGATACACTCTGTATAATTAACAAAAAATACACAAGTGGCAATTTTCATTTAAAATTTACTATACTGTTCACAACCATTTTTTTGTATTTTGTGACATCAAAAAATATATTTGCAATTCTCGAGTAAATTTGTTTTTTTGGTTTTACATGATTTGTAGAAAACAATTTTGTAATTAATCAC
This sequence comes from Tribolium madens, assembly GCF_015345945.1. NCBI lineage: Eukaryota > Metazoa > Arthropoda > Insecta > Coleoptera > Tenebrionidae > Tribolium > Tribolium madens. The sequence goes on from NW_025400975.1 coordinate 6,823,195, forward strand.
GAGTTAAAAAAATATAGATGTCAGGTCGGGTTAATATGGTGGATGAGTAATTATTACAACAAAATTCATTGGTTATTAATAATTTTAGTTCAAACCCCCTGTATAATTTCACTAACAACTACTTTTTTCAACAGAAATAGACTCAAAGTGCAAAATTTAAACTTCGAAATTTTAATAGATAGAATTTTTTTAACATTTTCTTTGGGGCGCGAGTTCTGGCYCATCCTGTATAATTTTTTTCATGAAACTTTTTCAGCACAAGGCGATTCAAAATTATTTAAAAACCAAACAATGAGTCCTGAAATATTTACAATTTTTGCTTGGATCTATTTCTCCTTAAACTTGTTCTGGATGGGGTTTTCTTTTGATATTTCTCAACAAAACCATCAAAAAATTGCACAAAAAGCAAAGAATTGGGGTGGTATCACAATAATAATTTGCTTGCTTGATTTTATCACTGTCGTTATCTTTGGTGCCGATTACGGAAAATGTTTAAGTGCAGCTAATGACAATTATTATAATAAAACGCAGCTGCAAGAAGTATGTGCAAATGGATTCCTTCCGGCGCTTGTTATCACAGCAAAAGGCTTCACTTTGTGGTTTGTTAACGCGATTTTTGCGAGAAAAGTACTCAAGTTGAGTAAAAAATTGAGACAGGTTTGGGAATTTCACTGTTTTTCTTTTAAATATATAAATTTTTGATTTTCTAGAGACAAGCAACAGTTTTCGTGCAACCAACTCCTCAAACTAGCCCTCCGTAAGCCACTTTAAAGCCGTTTTGAGTAATTTTTGAATTTTTTAATTACAGAGTTGGATTTCTAACTCCTCAACCGGTGGTTCAAAATCCGTACATTCCCCAACCTCAACATCCTCAAAATGTGAACAAAAATCAGTTTGTGTACCCAAATTTTCATATTCCAGAGCCGGATTATCACCACCAGCAAAATTTGCAACCGCAAATGAGGAGGTATTGAGGAAAGTTTTACCCCATTAGTGTTTTTTAGTCAAATAAAATATTTAGTGTCATTGGTTGTTTCATTTTTGTTTTTTATTATAAAAAAGTGAAGAAATTTAAGCTAACGAAAAACAATAAAGCGAAAGAGAAAAAAATCTTGGTMTCGTTTTTGAACTAAAAAATTATTTTTTTCTACTGTCCCAATAAGGATATTTTTGAAGGTTGATATTTTTATCTAATCTTTTTTTATCATGAAAGATTTTTACGAGGTAGAACAAAAAGTTTAAAACCACAACTTTATTAGAGAGCATTTTTTGACAGTTTTTTCATTAAAATTTAACACTTTTCCGGTTAATTAATAACAAACTGATCTAATTCGATTTTAAAACAGGTTAATTAACGATTTTAATACATATTTTTAAATGTTTTGTGTTATAAAAAAGTGAAGAAATTTAAGCTACCGAAAAACAATAAAGCGAAACAGAAAAAAATATTTAGTAAGAAAAAAAATCTTGGTTTCCTTTTTAACTAAAAAATTGTTTTTTCTAGTGTCTCAATAAGGGTATTTTTGAAGGTTGACATTTTTATCTAATCTTTTTTTATCATGAAAGATTTTTACGAGGTAGAACAAAAAGTCAAACCCACAACTTTATTAGAGAGCATTTTTTGACAGTTTTTTCATTAAAATTTAARACTTTTCGGGTTAATTAATAACAAACTGATCTAATTCGATTTTAAAACAGATTATTTTAACGATTATATATATTTATTTTGAAAATTACACCGAATTTGAGCAAAATATTATTTTTTAATTATATATTTCTTAGTTATGGTTTCTCACTCTCACTCTATTGAAATTGTGGTTAGATTTACTTTTCTAATATTGATGTTTTTATAAGCTTTCAATGTCAATAATTATCAAATCTCAATAAAAACTAAAATATTTTAGGAAAAATATTACCAGTTTTCC
>NW_025400975.1:6826274-6838473 GCF_015345945.1 Tribolium madens
TTTTAACCGAAATTACAGTTCTTCTCCCACAAAAATCATCGAAAAAAAACAAAATAATGACAATTCGGCACCCTCCCCATACGCCGACACCTACAAAATGAACCACTCGAGACGCGGAATCGCCATTATTTTCAACCACGTCAATTTCTCCGCCCCCGAATGTAGCAAAAGGGACGGATCGGACAAAGATCGCGACGATTTGYTGGACGTTTTGCACGATTTGGACTTTGACCTTTTGGTACACAACGATTTGGCAGCCCACGAAATCGTCGACGTCCTAATCACAGGTAGCTATGACGTACAGAGTTGCTTCGCAACGCACTACATTGTCATAGCAACGAAACAAATTGCACATTGCGATTGGTTGTTGCCTGGCAACGCACTAAATTCAAAACAAGTTGTCAGGGCAACGCGTAAATCGCACAATGCGATTGGTTGTTGCCCTACAGCCTCCTGTATTTTGTTTAAAATTGTAGTTTCGGGAATGGATCACAGTGATTGCGATTGTATGGTGATAATCGTGATGAGTCATGGAGATAATGGAAAAGTGTATGCGAAAGACAGGGATTATCGTACGAGTACTTTGTGGAAATATTTCAATGCGAGAAATTGTCCCACTTTGGCGGGAAAACCGAAACTGTTTTTTATTCAGGTTTAAAAAAAATAAAAATTTTTGTAATTTTTTTGTTTTGGTAGGCTTGTAGAGGTACAGGGTTGCACCCCAGTCAAACACTTCGCCATAATGGAGTCGAAGAAGACGCTTCTTCTGATGATGTTTCATACACAATTCCCATTATGGCCGATATTCTTGTGATGTATTCAACAGTGGAGGGTTTCTACTCGTGGCGTGACCCCAAAAATGGTGGTTATTTCATCCAATCATTAGTGAAACAATTAAGAAATTATTACAAAACAAAAGACTTGCTCACAATTCTCACTTTTGTTAATCGCGAAGTTGCTATTGATTTTACATCGTATGAGCCTCAACATCCCCAATTTTCAGGGCGTAAACAGATGTGTTCCATTGTTAGTATGTTGACACGATTGTTGTATTTCACAGAAAGAGAAATAAAAAATTAAATGATGCTATMTTAGTTATATTTTTGAATCTCGCGCCCGACAAAAGGACCAACTGTCTTTCTTTTGAAACGTTTTAGTGGCAAACTGAGCCCGATTTTATTTCTTATGAACAATTCTAGGTTAAAATAAAACTTTTGACAATAAATTCTAGTCCAAAATGCAGAAATACGCCAAAAAATGTTTTTCTTAGTGATTTATTAGTGATGGTTGGCGACCTTGCGCTAAATGTCATTTTTCACGTGTGATTATCCGAGTTGGCTGATGCAATAATTTCCCAACGTTTTTAAGTGTTTGTTGCGGAAAATTCGCAGTTTTTTATATTTGCTTCACCCAAGACAAGTCTCCTTTATAGTGAAAAACCCCCCAGGAGTGTGAAAATCATGGCAGAAGACGACGCGGTGAGTAAAACAGCCCCAATCTGTCACGTCCAAATCTGAGGTTATGTTTCCTCAGATTTTCGACCCGTCTCTCAAGAAGAAGAAAAAGAAGAAGAAGACGACGTTTGACATTGAAGCGGCGTTGGCCGAGGGCGGGAATGAGGCGCAAGACGCCGCCCCCGAGCCTGAAGCAAAGGAGGAAGAGCAGGATGATGCCAACGTTGATATAGATTTGGATTTCACGAAGAAGAAAAAGAAGAAGAAGAAACCGTTCACGTCGGAGGATTTGGATGCCGTCGCCGGGGAAGGAAAAGACGAGGGGAACGAAGGGGGGAATCAGGATGATGGGGCGTTGGATGATAATTTCGACTTGGAGGTTGATTTCAGTAAAACGAAGAAGAAAAAGAAAAAGAAGAATCTGGGGGATCTCATCGCCGAGGCTGACGAGAAACACGAGGATAAGGAAAATGGTATTTATATTTCGGTTTTTTGGGGGGTTTAGCGACTATTTTTATTGGGTTTGTTAACATGCTGCACTTCAGTTGAGCGAATTCCGGAATCAGGTAACACTTTTTTCTTTACAAAAAACAAAGAATTGCTCATTTTTTTTAAACTACTAAAAAGTTCCAAGCTAAAGATGTTCATTTCTAAAAATTCAGTGCTATAACCGGTCATCACTAAAACGTTCAGCAAAAAAAAGGAATCTGCAGTGTCGGTAATCTCATTTTTAAATTTTTGTTTTTTAGTGGACGAAAATTCGGCCGTGTGGATGACCTCTGACCGCGACTACACCTACGACGAGCTTTTGAAACGTGCCTTCGAAATAATGCGCGATAAAAACCCGGACATGGCCGCCGGCAAGAAACAGAAATTCGTGATGCGGCCGCCCCAAGTGGTCCGAATTGGTACTAAAAAATCATCATTTGCCAATTTTACAGAAATCTGTAAAATGCTCCATCGCCAGCCTAAACATTTGCTAGATTTTCTATTGGCTGAATTGGGTACTAGTGGGTCAGTGGACGGTAATAGTCAATTGATTATCAAAGGAAGGTTCCAACAGAAGCAAATCGAGAATGTTTTGAGAAGGTTTGTGGTGGTTTTGATCGATTTTTTGATTGGTTGGGTGTTTCAGATATATAAAAGAGTACGTCACGTGTCACACGTGTCGTTCCCCTGATACAATCCTGCAGAAAGACACGAGATTATTCTTTTTACAATGCGAAACGTGCGGTTCGAGATGTTCAGTGGCGAGTATCAAGTCAGGTTTCCAGGCTGTTACTTCGAAACGAGCTGCAATAAGAGCGAAAACAGCCTAGGTTGGTAGTTAGAATCGCAATATTTATACTTATTTTTAATTCAAACTAGGTGTTGTGTACAATTTGTACGTAAATTAGCCAATTGTTGAATAAACAAGATTGTAACACAATAAAATTTATTTATTTCAAACCTGAGGAACAACAATGATTTGCTTCAAATCTGGAAGCAAACCTAAATTAACCAACAAATTATATATCACATTTCTAAACCATAAATTGAGCCTATTTAAACTGAAACAAATGAATTAATCCATTTAATTTAATCCCGAAGCAACTTACAATAAAACCACTTCAAAGTAGATTTTTAAAGGAGTTTGGAGAAATTTTTTTGAACTCTCGTCCTTAAGGGCTGTTTTTGTAGCCGCCCTTGCTAAAACTGTGTATCTATCAATTGGATTACCATGGTCGTATGCTATAGCCCGGATTGTGTTCAAATTTCTAGAAAAACAAACAAACGTAGCGAACGAGTGACTCAAACTATATTTTTTTACCTGATAACAAGTAACAAAGAAGTGGGCATCAACCTCAAAGCCTTCATAATAGCATCAAACCTCGTCCTTGCAATTTCAGTCATGTGTTTCAAATCTTCTTCAGTCAACCTCACGTGTAATTTAAATTTGTGTCTTCGTAAAGGCGCTTGTGTCAAAATTTCGGCAAAAACAACATAATCTAGGAGACGCTAGGTGAAAAATTGTCACTGAAAGCTTGAAATTACCTTCAACTCCTAATTGTTTCGAATATAATTTCATGTGTTCGTGGTCTTGTAACACTATGGCTTTCCACATGTGACTCAAAGCCACCATTTCTTGGGGTTTTAGACTTTGGTATAAGCCGTGGTCGAGGAGGACTAGTTGGGTTTTGCCCTCCACTCGTCTGACCAAAACTACAAAAAAAAAWTGCGTTGCAAGTGCGCCAATTGGCTCATTAATCGCCGATGAAAATTTTCAAATTTCATTTTTTGTAGAGTTCAGAGTTTTTCAACAAGAAGACTCATATTTTTGGCTGAAAATTCACTTTTTTCAGGACAATTTCAATTTTTTCAAGCGTTTAAGCAAGTTTTTTTTTTACAAATTCACCGATTTTTCACTTCTGGCTTTAAAAGAATCACAAAATTTTTTTGCGTCCAAAGTGACGTTATTTTTGCCCTTTTTGAACTTTTAAGCACATTTTTGAGCAAAAAATTCATTTTTCCAGACAAATTTTATTACATCCTGCTTGGATCAAATTTTTCGTCATTTAAGCAAGTTTTTTTGTTACACTTTTTTTACGGTATTTCGCTTAGATTTTCAAAAAGTTACAAATTTAGTTCGAAAATTATGGTGTTCTTGCCTTTTTGAGCATTTAAACACGGAAAAAACCCAAAAATGAGGCTATTTTTGAGCAAAAAACTCACTTTTTTCAATATTTCGATAAAATAGGTTAGTTTTCCGTTTTTTTTTTTATAAAAAAGATCTCAAAAAAAACTAATTTTTCGCTAAAAATTCATATTTTTCAGATAGATTTTGTCGAAAAATTACCGTATTTTGACGAGAATTAGGTCATATTCGATTTTTTCGAGCGTTTGAGCAATTTTTTTACAATTATTAATTATTAATTATTTGTGCTTTTTAAGCCTTTGAGCACCTTAAGGAACAAAACCCTATTTCTCGTTAAAAATTCATTCTTTCAGGCAGATTTTGGGTAAAATATTTCGTCATTTAAGTAGTTTCTTTGTTACAAATTAATTTTTTTACGATATTCACTTAGACTGTCTAAAAAATTAGAAATTTTGGTCAAAAATTACGATATTTTGCCTTTTTTGGAGAATTTGCGAGATTATTTTGTTAAAAATGTATTTTTTTTTCAATAAAAACCCAACAGTTAGGTTATTTTTTAGCAAAAAGTCTACTTTTTCGCAAAATTTTGATAAAACTGGCCAAAAAATTACATTATTTTTTACTTTTCCAGCGTTTTTTCGCCAAAAACCAACTTATTTTCTTATGACAACTGGGTTAAAAGGTCAAAAWTGGCGTTTTTGAAGCACCTTTTCAACCAAAAAATTCACTTTTTTTAGCAAATATTTTGCTCCATTTGGCTGAAAAATAAATATTTTTGTGTTTCAGAATTTTTATTTTAGATTTCCATGAGACAAAATATTTTTTTAAGTACTACTTACTTACTTGAGCATGGCTGAAGAATACACATTTTTTTTATTTGGGTCAAAAAAGACCTTATTTTTAGCCCATTTTGAAGCAAAAAACTCAGATTTTTTCGGTAAAAATTCATTCTTTGAGGCAGGTTTTGTTAAAATAGATGGAAAAAATCACCTGTTTGAGTCGAGTAATAATTATTACGATTTAACGTAATTTAGCAAGTTTTTTTCCTATATTTTGTTACGGTAATTCGCTTTGCCTGAGTTTTTTTTTAGTTATTTTTTTTTCACACAAAAATCCAAAAATGGGGTTATTTTTCAGCAATATTTAGTTAAAATAGGTCATTATTTTGAATTTTTCCAGCGTTTTGTCACCAAAAACTGACTTATTATTATCCCAGATTTTATGAAAATTTTCAAACATTGGCGTTTTTGAAGCACATTTTCAACCCAAAAATTCACTTTTTTGTATTTCCAAAAGCGAAAAACATTTTCTTAAACGACTACTCACTGTTTCCAGCATGRGGATCCCCATGCACAAACCCCGTCTGAAAAATCTGGTGCCCAAAAACTTCAAACAACTTAATATTGATATCTTTCAACGAAAACTTATTTTCTTTCAAAAACTTAACATCACTAATCTTGCAACCATCAATATACTCCATCACTAAAACCCTCTAAAACCAAAAAACTGTGCTTAGAATTCAATTTCCTCACTAACATACCGAGCTTGTGAGATCCCAGTAGACTTTGGGAACATGAACAAAATCAAACTTTTCCATATCTTTGGCACACTTTTCGGCATTTTTCCCCTCGTTAACAAAATCCAACTCTTGTTTCAACGTATCAACGACCTCTTCCAGCACCCAACCGAAGTTGAAATCCGGATGCATCACCCCCACCACTTTCAACAACATTTTAATAGTGGCAACATCGCTCAAAAACCGCTTTTGCAAATCAATGTATTGCACTTTAACGGCCACTTCTTCCCCGGTTTGAGTCTTGGCTTTGTACACTTGAGCCAAACTGGCAGCTGCGATTGGATTCGGGTCGAAATTTTCGAAAATTTCCTCGGGGGTTTTCTTGAAATCTTCGAGAAATAATTTGACTAGTTCATTGGGGTGTCGTGGGAGACACCTGTCTTGGAGGGCTTTCAACGTTTTGGTGTACTCTTTGGGGAGGATGTGCGACATGGAGACTAGCCCTTGGCCCATTTTGATGTAGGGCCCCCCGTTGGTGAGACAGGCTTCGAGGATGCGGTCGGCCGCCCTCTGGTGGACGCGACTCATCATAATTTCGTAGTTTGGGTCGGATTCGGATAAGCCGAGCATGGAGAAGTAGTAGTCGAGGGAGATCAAGAGTCCGGTTTTGATTGAGCTGCAATTGTTTTTTTTTTTTTTTGTGGGATTTTTGAACGAATTTGGGACTTACCGACAAAATCGGGGGATTCCCCCGATAAAACTTAGGTTCTTTTCGTCGGAGAGAAAGGCGCCCCCAAAAGCCAGACTTCCGACAATTGTGACATTTCGAATGGAAAATGACTTTTTTCGAGACCGGGTTTGGGAGTAAGTCCGGCTAAGGAATTGGCGGTTTAGTGTGGCATTTAAAAGGCAGCGGCCGAACTTGTTCATTTTTTAAACTAAACCTGAAAAAAAAATGAAAATGACAAACTACTACGCCACTGGTTTGGTCAATACTGAATGACACTAGAAATGTAACATCTTGAAAGGATAGAATCTCAGCAACTACGTAATAAAAAAATTGTTGACCTGGACAAACAGTATTTCATATAACATTTTTAAACGAAACCTGAAAACAAATTCAAAAAACGATCAGAAATGATCAACAAAATGGCGGTTGAATGTGACAGTTAAAAGGCACTGTCCGAAATTGATCATTAACTAAACTAAAGTTAAAAATTGAAAATGACAAACTACTACGCCACTGGTTTGGTTTTCGTAAGCTACACTGAATGACACCTTAAAAGGATAAAATATCAGCAACTACTACGTAATAAAAAATAAAAAATCTTATTTCATATAATGACATTTTTAAACGAAACCTGAAAAAAATAAAAAACGATCAGAAATGAACGAAAAAGGAATGGGTCGAGCTTATTGTTCATTTTTTCACAAAAATGACTGAAACTACTACGCCACTGGATTAAAAAAAAACTGTCCACTCGACAAATCTTATTTCATATAATGAAATTAAACGAAACCTGAAAAAATTAAAAAAAAAAACGATCAGTAATGATCGAAAAACGAATTGGTCGAGCTTATTGTTCATTTTAAAAGTAAACCTGAAAAAAATAAAAATAACTGAAACTATTACGCCACTGGATTTTTTAATTGTAAGACACTAGAAATGTAACACCTTAAAACGATAGGAGGATATGACAGCAACCGATAAAAATAAACATTTGTCGTCTTTGCCAAACATTATTATCTCACATAACATTTTTATTAAACCAAATCTAAAAAAATTTTTTTTAAAAGGATCAGAAATGACCGAAAACCGGCTACGCTACTGTAGTCGCAGTGATTAATCGCAATTTATACTGAATGACACTAGAAATGTGAGACCCATCAGCAACCAAAAGACACCTAGTATATACAGGGTGAACAGAAAGTATGGAACCAAGCGTTTTTTTTTAAATCATTTGTCTTCAGAAAATAATAATTAATAAAAATTAGAGTACTATAAAAAAAAAGTGATCGATTTTTGAAAATTAATTTTTTGTTTTTGAGTTGTTTTTTTCGAAAATGTCAAAAAAATTCTATAAGAAATGAATCAAATGTAAATATTTGTAATCCTTAGATCATAACCTTTGTAAAAGAAAGATTTTATGGTGGATTCCCATTTAAAAAATTAAAAAAATGCAAAACTTGGAAATTAGAAGAAATTAAAAAAAAAGAAAATTAAAAACTGTGACATTTTAACATTTTTATTGTATATCATTATGTACTATTTGTTTTTCGTAAAGTAATTAGATTATGCAAAAAAAACGTTTGCTACATTTTTTTTAATTAGCCGTTTTTATTTCTTTTAACAATACAGACAGGGTGAACCAAGCGTGTTTTTTTATCATTTATCTTCAGAAAATAAAAATAAAAATTAAAGTACTAAAAAAATGTGATAAAATATTGAGAATTAATTATGTTTTAAAAAAATGAATCAAATGTAGATATTTGTGATTCTTAGATTCATAGATCATAAGCTTTGTAAAAAAAGATTTTATAGTGGATTCCCATTTAAAAAAAATAAAAAAAATTGCAAAACTTGAAAATTAAAAGAAAAGAAAATTAAAAACTGTCACATTTTTATCGTATATCATTATGTACTATTTTTTTTTTAAATTATGCAAAAACTCTTGCTACATTTTTTTTAATTAGGCGTTTTTATTTTTTGTAACAAGTTATTCCAAATTTGACGTTTCAAAATTTTTTTTTGTTTGTGTTTTTTTTGTATATATTTTTTTTCATTGGAAAAATAATATTTTGCGACATAAGTTTCTATACTTTTATCACATTTTACTTCAAGTAATGCTTGACGTAACAAATTTCTGATTAAAGTGGCCAATGACTGAAATTAAGTTGGCAACACTGAATAACGCAGACAGAAATTAGCCGTCTCAAATTGTCTATGAAATGACTATAAGTTCTGTTTAAGCCAACAAAATTGAAAGTCATAGGCCACTTTGATCAAAAATGTAATGCTCTAATCTCCCTATACCCCACTATCTGTTACGCCACTGGACCTTCGCAGTAAAAACGCACAGAACTGTAAATGAACACGTCCTATTTACAGTCACGAACACTTTAATAAAGAAAAAAAAAAATGAAAAGTGTAAAATTTTATGACACGAAGATTTATAAATGACTCACCGAATACATAACGTTGCCTTTACTAAAGTACATTTTACGATTTTATGACCAGTCATAAAAACTAAACAAACTGTCGTGTCGTCAGACCCTTACAATACAAAAACAAGCCACATTTTTTTAAACAAAATTTATTTATTTAATCAAGGGGGATAAATCTAGTCATCGGTGATTGTCGTAATTAAAAAAAAAACAATTCACAAGCCACTGCGATCAAAACAAAGTAGTCGGAAATCAGTTACTGCGCAACATCTCGCCGAGAGAGACAGCGAATGGCACCAACCGTGTGCAAGAGAGAGCCACGACATGCCCCCGCACTACCCCGACCCAAACCCATGCAAACCCCTGAAAAATGGTTTATTCAGCGCCTGCACTGGGCTGAATGCTGCTGTGCTTGTTGAAACCAGTTAGACTTTGTGTTTTTCGACCCCGTCAACCGTTGTTTTCAAAGTAACCGCAAACGTAAGGTATGTCAATGTCACTTAACAAAAAAAATAACAAAACAAACACGACTGTCATCATTTTCACCAATCAGCTGATCGCGATGATAGCCGTTGTCACGGTGACAATTACGCAACACTCACCGTAATAATACGATCGTCGATTGTTTTTCGTAAATTTGTCAAAATTTCTTTGTTCTTTTGGTGATTCAAAACGACCGCTTGGATCGATGATGCAATATTGCGGGTGAAAGGGAGACCGAGATGGTGTAGGGGATGGGGCGAGAGCGAGACGGACAATGAAAGGCGCTTGCGCGYTGATTTTGTTTTGTTTGTATGCGCCGGCCTACTAGACAGCCTGGCATTTTCGTTTTACSCATCTCTAATTGTTGTTAATTACAAAAATCCTTGATTTGAAATTTTAAATCGAATCAGTAGAGTCATTAGCAACGACGTTACTATGGCGACAAGGGGTTAAAATTTAATTCGGGCTTTTGACCTGTTTAAGGTCATCCTGGATGAGTCGGGGTGACGAAAAAATGTGTCCTTGAATAAATTAAAAATACACAAGATTAGACACCAACGCATTATGATAACGAATTTGAACAAACAAAAATTCTTAGACAGTTTGGAAGATTATAATCATTTYATCACTGATTATTTTGTTTGTGATTTAGCGAAATTTTTTCGTAACCTTTGTCTCTCGATGTTTTCGGAATATTATTATGACTGGTTTCTTAAATGTCAAGTGCAATGATGTAACGATAGCTTCATGTTAATTGAGCCACTTTAAATCTTTTTTACATATTTTTGTGCACTCTTTCATAACATCATTTGCAGATTGTCTCACCTTTTTGTTATTTCATTGCAATATACAATAATGTACTTTATTAAATACAACGAAAAACTTAAGATTTTTAGATTGCAATGTCAGTGTTGCCAAACTGCTTAAAAAAGGCAACATCGTCTATAACTCTATATCATAGTTGGCCACTTTCTATTACTTACGTTTTTGTTTTTTTTCCTATTTTTAGCCTACTTCTAATTCAAAATCAGTTCTCTAAATTAAAAAATAGGCTTTTTTCTGAGACACAATGTAAATTTAGGTTTTAGTTTTTTGAAGTATACCGGGTGTTCCGTCTAAACCCCACATTTGAAGTATTGGGACTTGGAATAATCGTATTTATTTGAAAATTGGCACATTGCCATAAACTATTAAGTCCTCCTAAATGAAAATATTTTCAAGATGGCGGCACTTCCGGTTATACCGGAAGTCGGTTTCAACTTTCTTATTTTTAATGGAAAGGTATATTTTTTACTGCGTTTTTGGATTAATCGGGTTATTTTAAGGGAGTTTTCATCAGCTTTCCCTATACCTAAATTTAGCCGTTTTTGAAATATTTGAAATTTTTGGATCTGCACCTTCCACTTTAAAAATCGGTAACTCTGCCATTTTTTAAGATTTTGAATTAGTTTTTTTGGCGTTTGAAAGAGAAAGCTTAGATCTTTTTTCTGGTGTTTTCAAATTTTGAAAAAAAAAACATATCCCAAAATTTTAAGGTTATTTTTGTAATAATTCAAATACTCATAACTCAATTTTTTCAAATGAAATACCCCAATTTTTATTTTACTTTTTCAATATTTGAAAACACTGGAAGAAAGATCTAAACTTTCTCTTTCAAACGCCAAAAAAACGAAATCAAAATTTTTAAAAATAGCAGAGTTACCAATTTTTAAAGTGGAAGGTGCAGATCCACACATTTTTGAAAAACTCCAAATATTTCAAAAACGGTTAAATTTAAGTATAGGGAAAGCTGATAAAAACTCCCTTAAAATGACCCAATTAATCCAAAAACGCAGTAAAAAATATAGCTTTCCATTTAAAATAAGAAAATTGAAACCGACTTCCGGTATAACCGGAAATGCCGCCATCTTGAAAATATTTTCATTTAGGAGGACTTAATGCATTATGACTATGTACCAATTTTCAAATAAATACGATTTTTCGAACTCCCAATACTTCTAATGTGGGGTTTAGACGGAACACCCTGTATAATATGAAAAAGTCTTACTACCGTTTATGTTTTCGTTTGCGGTGTTGCCATGTTTTTACCGTATTTACTCCAATTAATTATTTAATTGAAAGTAAGTGATAATAATTATTAATTAATGTCTGTTCTGTGTTTCCTGTTGACGCCACTTCGATTATTTAAATTAAATCACGTGATTATCACACTTTAACCATCCTCTCTTTTGAGGAAATCCCATAGAAACAATGAAAGTGAGCGTTAGCCCCCCACCCTGCTTAAGGGGGCCATTATCTCGTAGAAAAAACAACGATAAAGGCCCCTTCACGTTACTATTTCTCTTCGTGTTTTCATTCGAGTAAATCAGCAACGATCGCAATTACTTTTCTACGATTTCTGCTTCTATTATTTTCTGGTTATTGCCCCGTCGTCGAGCTCGACGTAAACGAGACTCGCTGATGGTTGTTTTGCTCATTTCAGATAATCCCAAGACAAACATCAACGTTTGCTTTGTGAGACTAATAAAAAAAAGATGATGCGACTTGAAGACACAAAGTCGGGGTGAAAAATCTAGAAAAAAAAGTTTTTTTCCTGTCGTTTTTTTTAATTAGTTGTGAAATGTTGACGGCAAACAAAGCGAAATGAACAAGTAGGGCGATGACCTAGTGACAAACATACCTAATCTCTCACTTTTGAGCTTGTTAATTATCAAAATAACAACAAACTGGTGGAAAAATAACAAATTAAATGTTTCATGATTACAAATTTCATTTACAAATTTAAATTATCAAATTTAAAAGTTACTATAGTAGAAACGAAAAAATGGCAACGTCGCAAATAAATTTTAAAACCTCACTTTTTGGGGCCACCTAAACGCTAATACCAACCTTGAAGTTTTACCAAGTTTTACCACCAATATGAAATTATATAACTAATTTATTAAT
>NW_025400975.1:6839378-6848671 GCF_015345945.1 Tribolium madens
AAACACCGGAAACGACTTTTCCTGTTTTCAAATTTTCTCTCAACAGCAAAACTGGAGCAAAAAACCCCGCAACTGTTACGCAATGAGACAAACTGGTTTAGAAAAATCTTGTCTACATGAAAATACGGTCCTGGAATTAATTAAGCTCACCTGTGGTGGGATAGAAGGTTAAATCAACCTGCCAGGGTCACATTGCCAAATTTTTGCGCAATTAATAAATACCGAAAACTGACCATTTTTGGACCATTTTCCAATTTTTTTTTATTTTGAACAATTTAGCGGTCACGCGTTTGCGTCACTAAACCAAACCGTCTAAATATACGGGAGCCAAGTGTGCCAAATACCATTTTTTTCGCGTTCCTATTAATAGTTAACTTGAATAAGTTATATTATCTATTCTAATTTTCCCGACACGAARCATGCGCGTGCAAATGACGTCCACAATACAAAGAACAAAAATTAAATATTTAACAATTGGATGAAAATCGGAGGATAATTACCAGTTCGCTGTCACCGATAACGAATTTGACCTTTACGAGTCGACCATTAATGACAATAATTATTATTAATTGTGGGCGATAGTGCAAATTATTTCGATTCGAGGAAATTTTCCCTATTTAAAAGCGTCCAAAATTTCTTGGCAATGCAAGAAAATTCCAACGATTATCATCGCAAGGGAACTTTTGATTATTTTAAAAATAATCCTGACATCAGGATTTCTAAATAGATCCCTATCTTGTTTATTTTTTTAGAAAATCAAKGTAACCGTTTTAGTTTTAAGTAACCTAGCAACCGCCAAGATAATGGCGGTCACTATGTAGTAACCATAGCAACGGCTATAGATTGCGCGGGAAGTTTGAATCCATACCYAACATTTYAGCATTTTTCGTTCCGTTTAACTGATAAAAATGATAATGATACGTAGATAAGTGGTTATGGTAGTTACTCCATACTTAATTATTATGCTTGTCYTAAAAGCGGCGTGATAATGAAAGTTATCTTATCAAATTTTATTTCTCTTTTATGTGAGTAATATTAAATTGTGTCACTTGGCCTTCGAGGCTGTCACTACATTATAATTTGCAAATTATTATTATTACTGAAAAAAAAATACTATAATTGATTTTTTGATAGATAAAAAAAACTTCTATAATTTATCAATGTTGCATACCAAGTGTTCAACTTACCCGAGATGTATGTCAATGTAGTTTACCTTTTTTRCCYCACAAAGTATTACTACTAAGGCACGTTAGTGACTGAACCCTTTATCTACCGTTCTATGAATTATTAAGTGTCGTAAAGCCGCGAAATTGTAATTAATTCTGTTCCAATTTTAGCGAATTTTCGCTCACTTTCTGTATTTCAAAAAATATGAAATTGCCAAAGCAATTATTAATAAAATAAACAAAATATTGTTGTTTTTCATTGGTCAAATTGCGTTTCAATTGTGTTTCAGTCGCAGATGAGGAAAAGTGTCTCAATGACGCGCAATTAAGCGATAAAAAGATTTTAGGTCGTCGGCTTTTCGTCTAAATATAATAACACAATTTTGGTGTTTTGCAGCTTTAACGAAGACGTCGTTAAATCAAGTTCGCATCATTTTCAAGAAACAATAAACAACACACTAAGATTAAGGTAAGTTTCTTAGTTTTACTTTAAAACAATGAGATTTTTTTTTTACAATTTTCTGCTTGGGCTAATTTTGTGGGCGGATGACCCGTTTTGGTTTATTTGCGCGCTTTTTTTTATTTAATTAAGGTCGCGTGTACTGAAAGTAAGAGGGGAATGCTACGACCTCGGAATATTTGACGTATTTTACAAAACTGTCGTAAAAATTTTGGACGAGATTTTTCCAACAAAACATTACATTTCATTTAAAAGCTACTCTGTAATTACACCAATAAATTTTTGAGAAAAAATGCATTTCAAAATGAGCAATTTTTCTACTTAGAATCTAAGTTACGCACTATGCATAGTTAGTTATTATACAGGGGGTTTGAACTAAAAATAAAAATATCGAATTTTATAAGTTGTAATAATTACTCATCCACCATATTAACCCAACCTGACATCTATGTTTTAATTTAATTTAATGATTAATTACAAAATTGTTTTTTGACTTGATTATTTTAACAAATTTAGTCGAGAATGGCAACATCGGAAATACATTTTTGAGATCAAAAGCAAAAGAAATTAAAAAAAATGGCGAAAGTGGATTTTAAATGGTGTATTTTTTGTTAATTATATAGAGTGTATCAGCAAATTTGACGAAAAACTTCTCTGGTACAAAATTATGACATTTATCCTCGAGAATTCGAAACGACCTTTACTTACAGTACAGTCAAGGAAAAACGTATACTCAAACACATTTTTCACATTTTTGAATATACAGGGTGACACAAGTTTTTTTCTCTCTCAATATTTTAAATGTATAACATATAAAGGTTGTCCCAATATTAAAAAGATGTTTCATAGTTATAGTATAGGGGATGTATCAAAATTTTTGACATATAGCGGTTTTATTGTTTTTTAACTTACTTTTAATAAAATTCAGTGTTAATAGTTTTTTTTGAGTAATAAATCGGGAAAATTAGGTTATTGACCTCTGATACACATTATCTCACTACCAACCTTGAAATTAGTGAAATACAAATTATCCACGAGAATTTGAAACGAGCTTTAGTTGTGTATAGTTGAAGAAAAAAGTAAACTTAAAAATTACATTTGACATTTTTAAGTATTATACAGGGTGATGCAAATTCTGTCAAATATAGTTTCTACACTACATTTTTTATTAATTTTTTTTAACCGGGTCACTTGATTAATCGACACAATGGTCGGAAAATCGAAAGTAGACCCTTGAACCTGTCCGAATAGGTACGAAATTATCAAAGTTGTGTCACAATCATTTTTAAATTGGCAAACATGCAAATGAGCACGTGATACGCAATTCATTCTGTTATAATATCGTATTTGAGGTGGTGTCAAAACAGTTTTTAATTAAATATGGAAGAAGAGGTCGTTGAACTCGATTGACCATGATGGCTAATTTTATTTGTATACAAAGTCGTGAATAAAATTAATATCGTGTTAGTTTTTTAAAATTTATTTTGTTATTTAATGAAAAAAAAAAACATTCTTTTAATTAATAGACAACAAATGTTTTAGTTTAGACGTTGTAGGTGTGCCAAAACACGCGAAGTTTAGTACACATCTGCAACAAAAATAAGGTCGAAAAAAACTTTGGGAATTTCCTTTTATTTTTAGTTCGAATTTATGGGTATTGCACTTATTTTAATGTCAAACATCAATTTTTTAATTGTCATTTCAAATAGTGGAAAAAAACAAATGACAAGAGAAATTGTTTTTCGAAAACGGATCTAATCCGAGTTTTATTTAAAAAAAAAAAGTTAATCAGTTATGGTCAATTAAGTGTCATAGGTTTAGGTCTCAAAAGTGCATCATTCAGAAAATTATTCATAAACATGAGGTTATCTATAAGGAATTTCTCTTATTTAAAATTAAATAAATAAATTAAATAAACACGAAAAACAATTTAGATTTTTCCGGACGTGTCTGTGATCTTCGGTTTTAGCTTGCAATATCTTAATTTTTTTTTCATCATTTCGATAACAAATGGTGTATTCTAGAAAATCTGTCACGTGATTATAACAAACGGATGTTGTTTAAATTAAAATGATAAAAAGAGTATAAAGAAACTGCATGAATATGTAAAAATTAGATCATTTGATTTAAATTTATTCAAAACAAAACAAATTTGGAAATTTCATGGCCAGTTGAACTTAATTCGTAATTAATTTGCTGCGATTTTTAACAAAAAAATCAAGTTAACCGTTGACATTGCTTCACTTGTTTTGTGGAAAAATTGCACAACATTGACACAGAAAAAGTGAGAATCTAGTATTATTGCCAAGGTGACTAAACCACGCCCCTCAAATAACTTTTTCACTCATTTTCTCCGTGAAAATTTCTCGTCGTATTATTTTCCATTATTACGAAACAAAGTAGGCTTCGGTGCGCCGATTCGCCAACCAGCTGTGTATATTGCGAACAGCTGACGTATCTCTAACCCCTCCTCCTCCTCCGCCCCCCTTGTGTTGTCGTCGATCAGCTGAGAGATCGCGGTCGGCGCGCTGTTTCTGTTTTGTTTCCTGCGGTCACTGCGATCTACGAGTTTCGCCAGTACAAACGCGTCACAGTCCAACCTTTTTTTATTATTCTATTTAGACGTAAGTGATGTGAGAATGTGACTTGGATTTTTCAAAATTTTGTTGTAAGTTAATGTTATTGAGAGGCGACATAATTGTGATGTTTTATCTATTATTATCTAGTGGGTGCAGACGTGACGGCGTCTTTTGTTCGCACTACACGCATTTTTATTTTTGAACCTTGACCCTGAAATTTCTGATTTTCTAGATTTCATTGTTTTTAATGGTAAAAAAAGCAATTAGTGAATTTTAAATACTTGATTAATATGCATAGGTGCGGATGAGGGGGGAGAGACGGGAAATTTGACATCACCTGTTTCCCCCTCCACTTCGTTTAAAAAAAAATTACCGGCGAGACCATAGCAACAAAGATTTTTGCTTTTCAGGTGATGTAATCAGGGATTTTTTTATTAAGCAATAATTAAAAGTTTTGGCATGTTTTTGTAAACTGACATTTTTTATATAGATATTCCCTCTTTCTTTATTATTTTTTTTTTGTATTTTGTTAAAATTTGAATTTTTAATTTATCAAATATCATTTTTACAAAATTAATTAACACTGTTTTGTTTATTTACCAGTGGTTAAAAAAAAAGACCTGAAAAATAAAAATAACGTAACACAAAATCGTAAATACTAAATGTTGCGTAACATTGGATCGTAATTTACCAGTTTTTTTGACTTGAATAATTTACATTTTTGATCCCAAAACAAATCAGATTTTTGGGCATTCTGCCATAAAATTGATGACGATTCTGTTATATTTAAAAAAATGATAAATCTCGGAAAAGAAAAAAGATAACAGAATTAATAATAATTTTATTAAATATTTTTTCCAAACTTGACTTTTACAATCAACTCTCAAGTTTCTGGTAATTTTGTCATAAAATTGACACCATTATTGTTTTGTTTTTTTTTTGTTTATTTATTCCTTATTTTAATTAAAACTTAAAATTCCTCTCATTAGCAATTCCCCCTCAGATTTTCACTCATTTGCATCAAATTTTCAAGTCATTTCATCCTTTGAAATTTTATCTGTTGTCAATCTCTTATCTCACGATAATATCAATTTCAGTTTCGTTTTTCCTCTCTCCTTTGTTTTAAACTGGAACAAATCAAAGTCTGTCACTTCCAAATTGTTTGGTCAATAGAAGGTGGTGGTCGATAAGTGTGTCATTAGCGTACTAGAGAGATAAGAAAAACCTCTTTGTCTCCCTCGAAATTGCGTCGTTGCACATTGTATATTAATAATAGAATGTTAGAGAATCCAAAAATATGACGGTTATCAACAATCACGTCCATATCAACGCACTAGCACATGTCTAACGATATCACGAATTATCTCTATTTTCATATTTAGAGCGAAAAGGAAATTTATTTTTCAGTTATCTTGAGAATAGACTAGATAAAAATTTCAAGCTTTTTTAGATGGAAATTTTAAAAATCTGATCTTTATCATTTTGAAACTTGAGATCGTTACAGGAAAAATTCCTACACTGACAGTTGAGAAAAAGAAGTGCAAATTGACGAAAAAAAAGCTTTTGAATGTATTTTTTTGTTTAAAAAAGGTGCAAAGTAGAAAAAATACTGTATGATATTTGCGCAAAATGCGCATATAAAACTCATACTAATTTTCTGATTATTAAAAAAAAATAGAATCTCAAAAATTAAGAAAATATTTATTACAAAAATAAATAAAAATTTAAAGTTTTTGAAATAAGATCTTCGAATGGAAAAGGTAAAAAATAAAGTCAAAGCTTTATTCGTCCTCAACTCGAAACTTGAGGTCTTTAGAGTAAATAAATACCTAGATGTTGAGGAAATTGAGGAAATTTTTTTGTTAGTATAGGATTTTAAAATTTGTCAGCATCACCTTTTTCCTTATTTTTAAGTGGTTTTAGATTTTTTGATACAAAATTTTGGTGGTCAGCTGACAAAGTTTCAGACTTTTCAGGTTCTGAAATGACTATTTTCGCGTTTCCAGTGTCGAATTTTTCGGTGAAATGTCGATTTTGTGTCTTTTGACAATTTAAAAAAATCAGTGATTTTAAATTATTTATTGAATTAATTTTTTACTTTAATTAATTTAGTATTAAGACCAGCTCTCTGCGACGTAACGTAACAAACTCTTATGGAGCCGCAATGTCTCAAACTTTGCCTTCCTTTTTTAGCTGCTGTTTTCATTATTTCTCTTTTTTTTTGAAGACACCAAAGAGAAACAGATTTTTTAATTTCTCTTAAGACAAAATTGTTCCTTTCAGACAATGTTCCACCACCTAACACGTTACGTCTGAAAAACTTAATTTAATGTTCGTCTTTCATAGTTTTTTTTTTAATTTTATTTTATTTATATTCGCATCAGTGTCGAAGCAAGAAACCAAATGTCGGCCATTATTTTTCTTTCATTTGACACCAAATGCGAAACGTTGTACATAATATAGTACAGAGATATAGTCTATTTTTATTGTAATTAATTAGTTTTAGTGAGACAGAGTATAAATTATTTTTGTTGGTTTTGTAAGTTTTAATCCGGGCTTAGTTTTCGAAAAACAACAACTAGAGTCAATTAGAAACAATAACATCAGCTTAGATGTGGAGGAAATTGAAGAAATTTTTTTTGTTTAGGATTTTTAAATTTGTCAGCGTCACTTTTTTCCTTATTTTTAAGTGTTTCAGATTTTTTGATATAAAATTTTAGTGGTCAGCTTACAAAGTTTCAGGCTTTTCAGGTTCTGAAATGACTATTTTCGCGTTTCCAAGTGTCGAATTTTCGTCGATTTTGTGTCTTTTGACAATTAAAAAAATCAAAGATTTTGAATTTATTATTGAATTAATTTTTTACTTTAATTAATTTAGTATTAAGACCAGCTCGTAACAAACTCTTATGGAGCCGCAATGTCTCAAACTTTGCCTTCCTTTTTTAGCTGCTYTTTTCATTATTTCTCTTTTTTGTGATGAAACGGATTTTTCAATTTCTCTTAAGATAAAATTGTTCCTTTCAGACGATGTTCCACCACCTAACACGTTACGTCATCGATCAATGGTTACCACAAACGACGTCATCATCATCAACAGCGGCCGAGGGGGTCGAAAGCAACACATCCTCAAGACTGACTTCCGCGGAAACGGAAGACGATTGGGTACTGGTAGAGCGCCGTTCCGACGACGACAGCGAAGGTAACTCCAAGTGCAGCTCCTTGGAGAGTCTGAACGTCGACAATGACAATGACAATGACGACGACGACGGTCTCATCGTGGTCGAACGAAGTCCCGACCGAGTCGTCGTCGTCAACACCAACACCGGCACTCTTCCAGTACCAGCGCTACTCACACGTACCAATTCACTGCCCCGGATCACCGCCATGGAGGAGTCATGGTTTCTCACACCACCACCGTGCTTCATCTCCACCGGACCGGTGCATATGGAAACATCCCCATTGGAGAACCTCCTCATCGAGCATCCGAGTATGAGTGTTTACACCCATCATGGTCGGAGGTATAATTTTGACGTGGAGGAGGAAACGGAAGCTGAAGTGGTGGAGGTGGTGGCGACGGAGGAAACCGGGGATAGTGACGACGACGGCGCCGTGGTGGTGCACAGGGCGCCCCGCGTTAATAGGGTCCACGRGCTGCAGCAGCAGGAGCGCCAGGGGGTCAAGAGCAAGCACGCCCAAAAGGTGAGAATTTCAGAAATAAGGAAAAAAAAATAGAAATTTCAAAATTTTAAAATAATAAAATTCTCAAAATCTCGTTTTTTGGCAAGTTTTTAAATTTCGCGCTCGGAATCGCTGCCAAGTGTCATCAGATGTCTGAGCGCTAAAGAAAAGCACCCTAAGCAATAAAAAAATGCAATTTTGACAAAAAATATTAAATAACAAGGCTATGAAATAGAGATTTTGTGTTTTACATAAACACTTCCTTTTAATTAACGCAAGTTATAAATAAGATTTTTTTGAACATTCTAAAAAATAATGGATATAAATTAAGCCATATTTGTGCCAATAACAGTTTTTTTTCTTTATCATTTTTTTTCCTAGTCAAAGTATCAAAATTGACAATTTTCAGAATAAAAAAATCATATTTATTTCAATAGACTAGAATGATTGAAACTAACTTTTTAGTTAAAAAAAAAATTGGCAACATTTTGAATTTGGCGCTTTGCCTCTGTTATCAAATGTTTGAAAATGCCAATAAAAAGTCACCCTGAGCAATAAAAAAAAGCTATTTTGACAAAAATATCAAAGAACAAGGTCATGAAATAGGGGTTTTGTATTTTTCATAAAAATTCTCTGTTRTTGTTTCCTTTTCATTTTTTTTAACTAATGCAAATTATAAATAACATTTTTAAAACATTATGACTAGTTTTTTTTCTGTATCATGTATTGTTTTCGTAGTCAAACTATCAAAATTGACAATTTTTAGAATAAAAAGAATTTTTAAAAAAAGTATATCTTATTCAACTAACGAAGTAGAATAACTGAATTTATTTTTCAAACAACAGTTGATAACATTTTGAATTTCGCACTGTGTGGGTTTCGGCCGTGCTGCCCTCTGTTATCAAATGTTTAAACATTAAAGAATAGTCMGTCTAGGTTTTTCCGAAACACCCTAAGCAAAAAAACGCAATTTTACCAAAAAATTCAAGTACAAGGCAATGAACTAGGGATTTTGTATTTTACATAAAAATTCTTATTAATAAGAGTTGTTAAACTAAACTAAATGATAATAAACATAAATAAGTCAGATTTATGCCAATGATTAGTTTTTTTCTTTACCTTATATATACAAACTATCAAAATTGACAAAAAATAGTAAAAGAAAATCATATAATAATAATAATTAAATTCATTTTCTAGTTTGAAAAAAACAAAAAAAATAGACAACATTTTTGAATTTCGTGCTCTGCAAAAAAAAAACGCAATTTTGTCAAAAAAATATCAAAGATTTTGTATTTTACATTTCCTTCTTTGGTTTTTATTTAACGTAAGTTATAAATAAGATTTTTTAAACGTTCTAAAAAATAATGGATATAAATTAAGTCACGTTTTGGTAGTCAAACTATCAAA
>NW_025400975.1:6850210-6852699 GCF_015345945.1 Tribolium madens
AAATCTGTTTTTCAGACACCCTGAGCAATAATAAACGCAATTTTGACAAAAAAATCAAAGAACATTTTCATTTATTATTTAATAGGAATTTTGTATTTTACATAAAAATTCCCTTTTTTGCTCRAGGTCCAGATCCAGAAGTCGTGCAAGTTCGTGACCCGTGGCACTCTAGACCGTACCAATAAGGCTCGTGAAGTAAACAGTCGCAATCGCCGACAACGGCGTGGGGAACGRTCGCAGGGCGCCACTCGTTCCTTCGCCAACAATAACCGCAAGTGCTAAACTTGTGCACYCAAAAAAATGATCTCAAAATCGCAACATTTCGGTACAATTCACGTGTATCATAAATTTTACAATTTGGTTTTCTCTCAAAGCTTCAAGCTTAGAATTTTCTTAATTCAGCGCAAGGGGAATATTGATTAAAACACCCTTCGAGTTGTGTCTATGTTTTATTATAATATTATGTTTTGTTAGGAAGAAAATGTTGGAGAAAAACCACCAAAGCACCGTGTTGTGTTCAACGGACGGATACCGAACTGTACCAATTGTTGCGACCAAAAAAAAATTAATTTAATGTTCGTCTTTCATAGTTTTTTTTTATTTTATTTTATTTATATTCGCATCGGTGTCGAAGCAAGAAACCAAATGTCGGGCATTATTTTTCTTTCATTTGACACCAAATGCGAAACGTTGTACATAATATACAGAGATATAGTCTATTTTTATTGTAATTAATTACTTTTAGTGAGACAGATATAAATTATTTTTGTTGGTTTTGTAAGTTTTAATCCGGGCTTAGTTTTCGAAAAACAACAACTAGAGTCAATTAGAAACAATAATAACATCAGCTTAGTTGTTCAATTCGTCCAATTTTTCGAACACTTAGCTTCGATTCGCATCACTGGATTTATAGTTCTGACCAAAACTATTTTTTATAAACTTGCTACACTCAAAACAGACAAAATCCAGTAAATCTCTTTTAGTTTTTCTTACTACTCATCAATCAAGGCATCCTCACATCAAATAAAACCGTAATGCCTTTTCAATAATAATAACACTTAATTTAGGCCTTTATTCTCGAGTCACACACCGTATTTTACCTAGATAAAGGCTTCAAGAAAAAAATGTGTGCACCTCTCAAGTATTAAATGACAATTTCTGTTTTTGGTTGATTGTGACGAGTGTCTGTTTTACTCTTAGGTTTGATATGCGAATAATCTAAATTTCTAAGTGGTATGTAAATATGGAGCACGACTAGATGGTAGTTACTAAAATGTATGCATCATAGGGAGTTTTATTCAAGTTTGTAAGTGTTCAAAGAGTGTAATCTATAAACAATGCGCTAATGTTCATTTTTACTATTATCAAGTGCAGTTTGCGTGAAAGGCAAAGAAAATGTTATAAAAAGTTGAAAACAATAAAAATTAATTATGTTAAAAACTCTTTCCATTTGCAACCCCTAAAGACAAGAAAATCGTAAACAACGTGACATAACCTCAAACTTACATTTGACACGAAATGTTGAAATTTCGACAATTATTCAACACGACTAAATGTGCGGTGATTGGGATGGTCCACGTGGGGGCCCTACCAGGTAAACACACCACTGAGACACTTTTTCACCACATAATCAAACTCATAACATGTGCAAAAAGTTAGGTTAGAAACTAACCCAACCTAACTTTTTTATTTTAACACCTTCTTGATTTGATAAATAAATAATGTCTGGGGGAATTTAAGCCGAAATTGGGCGGGAAATTCAAATTTGGCGTTGCAGGGGCCCCACTTTGCAACAATTCGGTCGATTCTTTGGTGTCCAAAGCGTGCAAAGACACTGAGACGTATCTGAAATGGGGGCTTGACGGCATTTTGGTCGAAAATATGCACGATTTGCCGTATATCCAATCCAAACACTTTACTCCTGAAACTGTGGCCACAATGACTCGGGTTTGTGCCGAAATTAGGCGAATAGCCCCCGAGGGTGTCCCTTGTGGGGTTCAGGTCCTGGCGTGTGGGAACAAGGAGGCGTTAGCGGTGGCGAAAGCCACCAATTTGGATTTTATAAGGGCCGAGGGGTTCGTTTTCGGGCATGTGGCCGATGAGGGGTACACTGACGCCAACGCGGGGTTAATTCTGCGATACCGAAGACACATTCAAGCCGAGAATGTGCTCATTTTCGCCGACATTAAAAAAAAACACAGGTGAGTGGGTTTGAGATTTTTTTTTTGTTAATTATTTCTTTGTAGTTCTCATGCAATCACCAGTGATGTTTCTTTGGTTGAGACAGCTCAAGCGGCGCAGTTTTTCCTCGCTGATGGTTTAATCGTGACGGGGGCTGCGACAGGAAGTCCTGCAAATGCCTCCGAATTGGTTCAAGTTAAGAAATGTTGTTCTTTGCCTGTTTTGGTGGGGTCTGGGGTCACTTGTGATAATTTGGAGGATTATTTAGGGGCCGATGGGGTTATTGTGGGGTCTTATTTCAAAAAAGG
>NW_025400975.1:6852795-6858361 GCF_015345945.1 Tribolium madens
ACATTATTTAATCTAAATCAATTAATTTCCCTTTATAATTTAATAAATACTTACTGTTGCACTCAAAAATTACAAATTCACACATTTCACTTTATAATAAATAAAAAAACACTAACCTTTATGGCATCTTTTTCTGCTACCTTTTGTAGCAATTTGACTCTGCTTCTTACACGGACCTACTGAAAATAAAGAAACACAAAATTAGTTCAATGTGTTACTAAAGCAGTTGAAAATATTGAATAAAATTTAAAGTGTCAGTTTTTTAAAAAATTAACTTATTTTTAACTTACCCTTTAATCCGGACACGATTGTCTTCTCCATTTTCCCTATTGGCACTCACTAATCACTCGAAATTTTAAAAATCGCGCACTACTAAATGTCTATTAAGCACTCGAAAATCCACAACACGCACTAATAATACAACCCCCATTTCTACACAATTTCGCACTGAACCACGAAATAATAAATAATAATTTATCCGGACAAGTGATTCGTACGAGAGCTTGGCTAATACTGACTTGTTATTGTAATAATTTTCCCAAAAACGGCACAAAAACCATTTTGTAAAAAAGCCTTTGTTCGAGGCGACATAGTCCCGCCCATTCGCCACGTCACAAGGTAATTTGAATATTACCCAAATCCACTTCAAAAAATCAAAAATCAGATTCGCGATAATTCAGCACACAATCATGCAAGTTTGCTGAATTATTTGAAACAAAAAAACGTGAATGACTTGATTGGTTTAAATTTTATGAGAGAAATAGTTCGTGTTTTGACGTTATTCCGTAGCCAATCAGATGCGAGCATATTGACGTCATGTCAAGCGAATCGGTTTGTTGTGTAAATAAGTGTAAAAGGCACAAAAAATACTGACGTGGAATTGGGTAATATCCTCGAATTACTTGGTGACATGACGAATGAGCGAGATTATTCCCATTTATACCGTAACTGTTACGAAATAGTTTTTGTGCCGTTTTTGAGGAAATTATTACAATAACGAGTCAGTTTTAGCCAAGCTCTCGTACGAATCACTTGTCCGGATAAAATATTACTTATTATTTGGTCGTTCAGTGTGAAATCGTGGCTGAATGAATGTGTGTTGTGTATTTTCGAGTGCCTAATAGACATTAGTAGTGCGCGATTTTTAAAATTTCGGTGATTAGTGAGTGCCAATGGAAGAAATGGAGAAGATAATCGTGCTTCAAGGATCAGGATTAAAGGGTAAGTCAACAATAACTTAAATTTTTTGAAAAACTGACAATTTTTAAACTTTATTTAATATTTTTAACTGTTTTAATAAAAAATTGAACTGATTTTGTGTTTCTTTATTTTCAGTAGGTCCGTGTAAGAAGCAGAGGCGAATTGCTACAAAGGGTAGCAGAAAAAGATGCCATAAAGTTTAGTGCATTTTATTTTTTGTTTATTGCAAAGTGAAGACTTTTGAGTGCAACAGTAAGTATTTATTAAATTATGAAGGGAAATTAATTGTGATTCAAATTAAATTTTCATATTTAATAATATTTTTAACAAAGACGAAAACTTTTCTGATTTTTGATTACAAATAACAATAATAAAATGAATGAAGTATCAAATTATGAGTAGAAAATTGATTAAAACCAGTTTTGAAATTCAATAAATTTTATTAGAACCAAGACACTGGAAACAAAATAACAGTACGAGGATGTTAAAAAATATACAATATGCCTAGGCACTGTTCATGAGGGTCGAATGCGCTAAAAAAAATAGTACAAGTGTGCTATGTCGTAATTCAGCCACAATCTATAATCACAGAAGTTATAGTAGCGAAACAAAGTGAGTGAAATGAGAACGTAAAATATTGGTCACATATGAAAACTATTTGTACTTTTGTACARTTTTATAAACTGTCCAAACTAAAATTCAAGTAGAGTCCCTRCAGAGGGACGATATAGTATATATTTACATATATGCATGTTTCGATGAATACACTTTTACATTTGGTTTAAGTTCTGATTGCATTAACAGGCACAATAAAGTAACTAATATTCTAAGTTGCATCGGATTGGTTTATATCACAATACTGAACAGACTTTGTGCAAAACAAAACCGCCGCTAAAATCAACACAAAAATGCACAAAATCTATTTCAATCATCTCRTTTATCATCGATATTGCACGCTTTGCAAAGAGATCGATCACATTAATACTAAGCGATAAGCAATTTTAAATACACACTTTAATACTATTTAACCCTGAATCAACATTTTCCAAACGKATCTCTTTACAAAGGTAACAAAAGTAAAAAAATAACCAATAAATTAAATAACCACATTTCTCAACAAATCCTAGAATATTGCTAGATGAATAATCATGTTAAAAAATTATGAAAGATAGTTTTACTGTAATGATTAAAATGTGTCGATTACAAAACACTATCATCATTTTATGGCATTCATTCTAACATATTAAGTTCCCGTTTGATATGTAGGGGAGGGGGGCGTTATTCACACATCTTTCTTCTCCGGAGGCGAAGCCTCCTGCGATTTTACTGGACACTTGTCTCCCTCAACTGATGACGTACTGAAAACAACTGTCTGAACAAACTGTTACCATAGAAACGAATTCGTTCCCATAGAAACGTGTTTGTTTCCATGGTAACGGTTCGGTTAAACCGACTCACTTGGACGGTTCGGCGACCGGTTGTGTGTCTTTTGTTTCGCACAAATCACCCGCTTCTTTTTCCTCTTTTTGAGCAACTGTTTCAATACTGACTGATTTTTCGATACTTTCCACTTTGAGATCGTTTTCGACGGTTTTTTTGTCGAAAACGGCATCGAAATTCGCCTCGAAACTAACCGAACTAAAATCGGCCCAATCGCCCATTTGATCGGTGTTGGTTTGTGGGACTCCGCCCCACGGATCGGCCGTTTCCAAGGGGGCGACGACACCGGTTTCGGATGCTTTTGGCGAAAGCCAGGCTATTTTTTCAATGTTATTAAAACAAAAAATTGACGTAAATAAACACAAAACTTACGATCAACGTCCATGGGAACCCCCGATGGTGAATCATCGTCACTATCACTACTGTAGACTGTGTCATTTTGACCCTCTTTTTCAATAACCGTTTGAAAAGTGTGATCTCTGTCTTCAAAAATTTGATCATCGGCATCGTCAAGTGTATTGATGTTTTGGGCACACATTTGCTTGAAAAGTTCACGTTGTTGGGCCAAATCGCCATCGGTGAGGCTGAAATTCATATCGGTTCGATGGTCGATCGACCTGGAGGGCGTATTTTGAGGAAAACGAGGACTAGAGAAAAAATTTTGAGGAGGGGTTTTGGTACTCACTGTAAAGTGTCGTCGCCGTCGTTGAATTCATCGTCGTTGAAACCGCTATAGCCGTCGATGCAGTGCGGAGTCAGGTTGTGGGTCTGATAATTGCAATAAATCTAAAAAAAAAAATCATCTATCTAAAGTTTATCAAAAAAAAATCCCCGCCACTGGGTTGCTATGTCGATTTTTTTTCGTTGCCATAGTTACGTACATATTTCAGTGCGTTTCTATGGCAACAATACGAATTGATACACATGTGCGACTCGTTAAGGACGTAAAAAAGGGGTTTCAAATAAAATTTGAAAATATAAAAAAAATTCGTACAACAAAATAACTCACCTCGTTTTGGTTGTACGTAACACCCGGATAGTCGGTGCCCTCTTCATGCAACGTATGCGGATAAACTCCGCCCTATTTACCACAAGAATTATTTTTTACGTCTAGAAAAGAGTGAAAAAACTCACCAATAATGTATCTTGAACGGAATTTGTTTCTTTCAATGTTGTTTCTTTAAATTCGTCTAAACTTTTGGCGATTTCTGGTAAATTATCAATTAGATACTTCCCTAGTGAAGTATTTGAACACAATTCAACTATTTTGTTAATTATGCTTATTAAATGGCCCATATAACCCTGTCGTACTCCATTAGCTTTCCTTAAAAAAAATCATAAAAAAATTACAAACCACTTGAATTTTATTCACTCACTGTTGCTCGTCGTTGTCTTTCCAAGCTTTCAAAATTCGCTCAATTACATTACATTTGACTAACAACTAGAAAAACAAATAATAAAAAAAAGTTTTACGAAAAAATAATGTATGCATTACGTGTGTACTTAAGGCATTCGAATTTTCATCAGATTCGTCCGACGTGTGTGTRTTCAAAGCGGATATAAGGCAATTTTCCACTTGAGTATGAAGGAAATTGTTCCACGGGTATTTAAAAAACAAGTCTAAAAGTATGGAAAATGTGTCCATTGAGACAATTTCTTGGGCCAATCGTGCGTTATTTGAGGCTATTACAGCAGCAAAAAGTTTAGTRACTTGAAGACGTGTATTGCCGAGAGGTGTTTCCAAAARACCAACACTCGTATTTATTGATGATTTCTGKAAAAAAAACAMAAAATAAGAAATTTCAATYAAAAACAGAAAAAAAAAACTCTTACAATGGGCGGGTTTATTAGTAATTCATGAAAGTCTTTTATGTGGCCAAGGATTGCCTCCGTTGTCGACTTTATGACTTTCTCTTTGTGTTCTATGTCGATTGCTTCGTCGTTTATGTTGGAATTGTAGCTAATTTGGGAGTTTATTTTAGGAATGCTGAAACAGTTTTTACATATTTTACGCTATTTTCAGACATGAAAGATGGGTATGGAAACATTTTTAAGCTAAAAAGTCAAATCGAGACAAACAAATCACACAGTAGGTGACAAATCGCGTCATTTGTGCTTTTGTTTCAAACGTTTGAGCTTCATTGGGGCTTTTAAGCACATTTTTGTGTTGAAAACTCATGTTTTCGGCAAATATTCACATATTTTGGTCTGAAATGATTTTTTTTGCCCGAATTTTTTTTGACAAAAACTCTCACTAAACAATCACCGTATRAAGTCCAAAATGATTTTTACCACTTTTAGTTTGTTTTCGAGCCAGAAACTAACTTATTTCTTTACTAAAAACTCAATTATTAAGCAAGATTTCGCTAAATTTGACATTTTTAGAGCAAAATAGATGTCATTTTTGCCTTTTTTCAAGGTTAATGATTGTTTTTGAGGCAAAAATTGCATTTTTCATCTCATTTTTTTCAGTAAAAAAAAATAGATCAAAGTGCTAAAAACTCATTCAATTTGCAAAATTTCAATAAAATTGGCTACAAAACCCGCACATATAATCTAAAAATTCGCCCTTTTCGTTCAAACAGGTTAAAAATAAAGTTATTTTTGTTTCTTTCGAACTTTTGGGCACGTTTTTTAGCCTGAAACTCATTTATTTTAACAATATTTCGCTCAAAGGGGCCTAAAAATTCCATATTCGCGTCAGAAATGTTTTCTTTTTGTTTTTTTGTGAATGTTTAAACACGTCATTCCTCTTACAAGCTCAATTATTGAGCAAAAATTTGCTCAAACTGATCAAAAATGACATTACTTTTGATACGTCTTAGCTCGTTTTAAGCAAAAAACTCACTTATTTTCGTAAAATTTTGATTAAAAGTGCATTTTTTCTCGTAAAATTTGCTCGAAAATCAAACTTGAATCGTAAATT
>NW_025400975.1:6858761-6913115 GCF_015345945.1 Tribolium madens
AGATTTCGCTAAAACTAGCTAAAAAATCACTTATTTAGATAAAAATTTATGTGATTTTTGCCTTTTTTTGAAGGTCGATGCTTGTTTCTGAGGTAAACAATTTTATTTTTTTTCTAAAAATGCCCTTTTGTATAATTTTCTTTAATAAAAAATAAATAAAAATAATGAACGAAAAACTCATTTATTTCGCAAGATTTCAATAAAGCTGACTATAAAAACACATACTTAGGTCAAAAATGACTTTATATTTATCCTTTCCAAATGTGTTTTTTTTTTGTTTTTGATCCAAAACTCCGTTAAAACAGGATATTTTCGCAAAATTTCGATTTGCCTCAGATTTTTCGCTTGTAAAAAATTGTAATCAAGTTGTAAATTACGTTATCATTTCTTTCCTTGGGCATTTTAGAATGTTTTTCAATTAAAAAGTTCACTTTCTCGAAAGATTTTGATAAAACTGACCAAAAAATCACCAAATCAGGTCAGAAACTGCGATATTTTATTAAATAAAAAATAAAAATTTCCATACTCAACTTCCATATTTGCGTAAACAACGCCAAAATAGAGACTTACCTCAATTGGGAAATATCTAGAAGTGCTAAAAGTACTTGAATGCCGCCAACAATAGCACTTTCGGTCTTTTCCTCTTGAAATATATTATCTAACAATAATGATACTGTTTCAGCTCTAAAAACCCAACAAAAAACTAAACAAAACCAATTTTTTTTTTTGAAAATCCTTACGATTCTAATGTATTAAGTAGCGGATCCGGATCAACTCTTTCCGATGAATTTCTTTGAGTATCACGAGCTGCTTTGATAAAATCACACAATAATTGAGCAACATTATAGTGCCTTTCTTTGTCAATTTTCGGATTTAATAGACAAACCAACGATTGCATAATTCTCTGACTGTCTAACCACTAAAAAAAACAGAATTTAAACCCAATTTTTCAAAATTTTAATCCTCACGTTGAGAATATTTTGTCGCATTTCGAGGCTTTCAACCTGTGTCATAAGCTTGAGCATGAGATCCATGATAGCGGAAGTGCCTAAATGTTTGAGCAGTAATGATATAAAGGTGTCCTTTGTTTTTAAAAAATCTAGAACCTGTAAGCAAGTGAACTGATAGGACAACCAGTTCTGGTGGACGGAAATAGGATGTCACCGAAGGAGCGAAGACGTGATGGGAAAGGCGCGGAAAAAAAGGAGAAAAAATATGTTATATATCGTACATTATTACACACAGATCATTTAAAAAAGATTCGGATCAAAGTGGCCTGTGATTTTGGAATTAAGTTGGCAACACTGAATTATGCACAGACTGTCTCTACATCACTCAATGTTGCCAACCTAAACGCAGTCACAGACCACTTTGATTGGAAATTTAACTGACTCCAATTGCAATTTTGCAATTTTTTGATTATCGAGTCTTATGGAAGTTCACACAAAAAAAAATATTTTATTATTTTTTTGTCTATTTTGATTATTTTGATACTGAATTTTTTTTTTGTACTTTAAGCACAAAAAAATGTAAAATTAAAAGGAATCGAAAATTACGTAATTTTTGTCTGTCTTCGATTCTTAAGAATATTTTGAATTAAAAAGTTCTGTTTTTCCCAAGATTTGAATAAAACTGGCCAAAAAAAATATGTTTTAAGGTAAAAAATGATGTTATTCTTGCCTATTTTAAGCCTTTTAGCCCACTTTTGACTGTCTCTACATCACTCAATGTTGCCAACCTAAACGCAAAGTCACAGACCACTTTGATTGGAAATTTAACTGACTCCAAAATAATGCAAGTTTTGCAATTTTTTGATTATCGAGTCTTATGGAAGTTCACACAAAAAAAAGACAAAAACTGAAATTATTTTATAATAATTTTGTTTGCCTATTTTGATTTGAACGTTTTAGTTTGTTTTTGAGCCAAAAAAAAATTATTTTCAAAATTTTCCTAAAACTGGCCAAAAAATCACATATTTAGATCAAACTTGATGTGATTTTTGCCTTTTTTGAAGGTTTTCTTGTTTCTGAGATAAAAATTACTTTTATTTCTTCGAAAATTCTTGTTACTATTTTGTATAATAAAAAAATACGTACAAATTAAAATGCAAATTTCAGAAAAATCACTGTCTGTAAATATTTTCAAATCTTAAATTTTCATTAATATTGCAAAAAAAGTAACGATATTTCTTTTATTAGAAAACTTCCACAAAACCCTACAATTATTTTAAGAACTTTTATATTCTCAAAAATCTATCATTCTTCAATATTCCAGTCACAAATTAAGAACAAAATACGAATAGTGTCCCAGAAATAATCGCAACAGAAAAATTGCAGTGTTACCAACAGAAACGCGCAAAAAAATACAAAAAAAAATGAAATAAATCCGTAGTTGCTATAGAAACATGTATGTAACTATGGTGATCACTTCAGCCCAGTGGCGGGTAATAATAATTTTTATTTCTGGGTCACCCGGTATAACAGCAGAATGATTCAATTTCCCTTTTTTCGTATTTTGAAACGTTGAAATTCACGTGATTCTATTTAATTTTAACACATGAATGAGTCATTCATTATCACTGAAGTTTTTAACAAATCACTCTTGATAACAGAATGACGCTTTAAAAAATTCTGTGTTGGCAATACTGTATTCATGGCCTTCCTTCTAATCAGTTATGGAAAACTGCAACGGCTTTCTCGGCGACCACCCGTCGCAAATGAATGACAATTGACTATAAAATTGTGACATTTGAGTTTGATAAGCAGGGTTGCCACCCAAATTGAATCATTCTAAATTTAGTTATTAACACTTAACACCTACCTGCTCAGTCTTTTTTGCAATAAGTGCACCCATAATTCTACTAAAGTAGGAAGCCAACAGTGGGTTTAAAGGGGGCTCACACTCTAAAAAACTGTACAACTTATCAAGCAGTACTTCGTCACTAGCCAGCCTCTCGTTAATTGAAGGAACATCCGATGTAAGTAATTCACACGCAATGTTGGGGTACTTAAACCTAACTCTTTCGTCCAATTCATTCGAGGGCTCGCGAGTTATGAGACTCACAAGCTCCTCCATCATTTCGGGCTTCAACAAGCTGCAAAATGGGGGTAAAAAACGCCGAAATCGTCACAATTCCCCACTTACAAGTCGATCAAACCCTTGCTTTGCGCCTTGCACTGATTGATGATGTCTTCGGCGTCCATCACCTCGGCTAGAGTCACGTCCTGGAAAAGCACAATTCAGGGGGCGCGCACACAATTTAGCTGTTTTACCTGTTTGCAAAGCAGGGCGTCGAGTTCCGACGATGAGTTGTTGTTGTACTTCCAAAACATGGTAATTTCTGCAATGAAATGTCAAAAGTGACACGAATTGATGCGTTTTTTACCTTTTTCGAGACTCTAGAGACGTTGGGTTAGGTTCATCTGAAATGACCTTTGTTATCAAACGCTTGGATAAATGCACGGTTTACACAGATACGGCGATTAATAATAAACAGCATATCACAAATTTCATAGTAATTAATGCGAGTTTCAGGTAATGCGCAATTATTCGGCTTGTTTGCGAGACTTTTCGACAATAATATGACAAAAATGACCACCATGTAATCCCACAATGCACTTGTTGAGCGAATGACAAATGACAGAACGCGCCAAATTCAAATTTAAACCGGTCTTGTTTATTAAAAGAAAATAGCGGTTATTACGATGAAAAACTGACTGGATTTATAATCGCTTTTTGAAAAGTACAAATTGTTAACTGATTCAATTAAAAATAAATGTAAAAAATTATATCAAGCTTCCGAAAAAATTTCCGATCAAAGTGAGCTGTGACATTAAAATTAAGTTGGCGACACTGAATTATTAACAGCCGCCCCTAGGAAATTAATGACAATTGATTTATTATTTATTTAATAATTTTTTATCGTGTTTTTGGTGTCAAAATGGCCTTTTTTGTTTAAGCAGGTAAAAATACAACTATTTTTGTTTCTTGTAAAAAATTTTGCACGTTTTTGAGCCTGAACTTACGACTTTTAAGAACTAAAAACTCCCTGTTGTCCCGTAATTCCTTGAGCGTATAGGCATGTTTTTGAATAAAAAAGCTTAGTTGTTCGTAAATTTTTAATAAAAAATCAAATATAAAAGTCGAAAATGCTTATTTTAAGACTTTTTGCTCGTTTTTGAACGAAAAACTTATTTATTTTGCAAAATTTCAAGAAAACCGGTTATAAAACTACACCACATATTTATGTCAAAAATTATTTCTATAATTTTGATAAAACTAGCCAAAAAATACATATTTAGGTCAAAAATGATTTTTTTGTCGATTTAAAGAATTTTAGCTCGTTTTTGAGCCAAAAACTCTTTCATTTCGTGAGCTTTTGACAAAACAAGCTTAAAAATTATGGAATTAGTTCCAAATTAAGGTAATTTTTTTAACTTTTAAACGTTTTACCTTGTTTTTAAGCCAGAAATTAACTTTCTTAGTGTAAAAACTCAAATATTTTTCAAGATTTTGCTAAAACTATCCGAAAAATCGCATAATTAGATCGATATTGATGCGATTTTTGTCTTTTTTGAAGGTTGATGCTTGTTTTTGAGGTAAAAATTCCTTTTTTTTTCTTATTACTAAAAGTGTTTTTTTTTGTATAATTTTCATTAATAAAAAATAAGTCACAGGTATAATAAAAGAATTAAATAAAAAATTAAAGTCTCATTTATTTCGCAAGATTTCAATAAAACTGGCCATAAAATCACATCTGGGTATATCTAGGCCGTAATTTTTAACTGTAACTTTAACATTAAGTTGGTGATACTGAAATAAATGACAGTTGACTTATTTATTATAAATTGTGTGACATTTGAAATTGACAATTTATGCTGTGAGTGACATTTTTGACACTAGCAGTGCCAACCATAGAACACAAAATAAACAAAAAATAACTGAATATATTCTCTAAAACATTAACTTTTAACATTAGAATTTGCAGTATTAAAATAAAAACAAAAACAAAAGATTCAACATGAATAAACTAACACAGTGTTAGAGCTTTAAGCTTAAAATTTGCTCTACGAGTACAAGTTTCTTATGGCTGCAAGGGCCGCTAGAGAAAATACTGTCTGCTAAAAACGAAACTACAAATCCCTCAGCAGCCGCCTGCAGTGCTTGTAAAGCACTTCTCTGAATCCTGAGATCCCTTTTCTGATGTTGGAGAAGTTCACGAATAAGTGAAAAAGGCATTTGTGGAATCCAAGACTCTGTAGACAATATCAATTTTTCAATAATCCCACGTAGCTTTAATTGGATACGATGTTTTTTATTCTTTCCCACAAAACAAGTGGAAGGGACGGTGGGCGATCCCATTCTCTTCTTTGAGGTTTTCTTAGTACGCGCCATCTTGTTGTAATAACTCCTAAAAACTACACTTTATACATTATTGGCATTCGTAAATCGTTACATTTACCACAAGAATCTTTTTTCTGGAAGATAAACAGTAAAACTAACGCTACTATGCTCAACAGCAGCGACAGCGATTCGCGCTTCTTTTTTTTTGCCTTTTTTAGTGCTTTTGTTTCTTCAAGGTTGGTGTTTGCGATTGTAACCAAAAAAATTAAATACTACAGTTTTAATTTTAGTTTTTAAAAAATATAGCAAAAAATGAGCCATTGATCAAATTTTTCACTTTCTGATCTACTGACAAGCAGGCTTTAACCTCAAATTTGACTTTTCAATATGATTTGGTAATCAAAAAATTACCAAATGTTGGCAATATTATTGGTTGTCAGTTGACATCTGTAATTAAAAATAAAATGTTTTTTTTTGTGACAAGCGGTTTGATTTCATAGCAAATAAAAAAACATTTCTAGTTTAATTTTAACATTGTTGCCAACCTAATACATGTAACACCCCTAGCGCGCAAATTATTTCAACTTTTTTGTACTTTTGAGCCGTAACAGTGCCAAAAAAACTGCAATTAAAATTGAACAAGAATTTTATTGTAAAATAATACAATACTCTAATATTTACACACAATTGCCTCAATTTGTAAAGAAAAAAATCAACTACTGAATATGAACATGAAATTTAGTTGGTCTTGAGGTCTTTGCCTATGAGTAGACTGCCTTRACTTGTAATCAAAGAAGGGCCCTTGTAATACCGGACCAAAAGACTAGATCCCCGTTTCAGTTGATTACGACTAGACAAATCGTTCCAACAGTCAATCCAAGTGTTGTAGTGCAACATATAGGGGGGCGACCCGGCCAACAAGCCGGAATTTGAGACAGCCATGCAGTTGGAAACCACTTGGAAGGGGTACATTATGGACGAGGACACCATCTGCGAAATGTGATTCTTGAAGAGTAAATACTATAAATGTTTTAGTTACTTTAATAAAAAAAACAAGCGACAATCTAGTTGGTTGTGCTCTACAATCAGGGGTACCACACATATTTTTACTTACACAGACGGCCGCTGAAGTATAATTTTGTATTTCCTTCTCTTCTATTAGGTACTTATTGATGACATAGGTCAAACTGCTTGCCAACACAACGGACAAAATATCCCCTATTAGTCTCGGAATGAGTCCACTAAAAAACCCCAGAATGCCATTCTGTCGGTATATTTCACCAATCGAGCCAAAAACGCCCCTGTAAACCCCCGAAATAGTGTTTTATCTTGAATTATAACTTGCACTTACACATATTTGGACTCTTTTCCTACAAACTGTGCCATAATTCTGATTGTAATTACATGAAACGGCTGACTGATGATTATTGCTGTTGTGTGTGTGATGATATCGCCTTTGAGACACTTCAAAAACTTCTGTTTTCTATTTTCCTCAACATCAGTGTCCTCTTCTTCATCTTGTTGGTTCAAGTCGAGGTATTCCATCATTTTTTGCGTCGCTACGAGATTGATGAGACTGCCGCAGACTTTGGGGCCCAAGCCGCGGTAGCACCCCGAGACTCCATCCACTGATTTAATGTGTTTCACTGCAAGGGGGCTGATTAGTGCGATTTTACCATTTTCAGGGGTTTACCGTATTGGAAAATGTTTGGCAGTTTCAAGGCCGGCTTGCCGAGCAAGGTTTTCGACGAATAGGGCGGTATGGGTTCGTATCCGATCTGTAATAGCACAATAAGTGAGTTTTCCAGCAATTTTCACCGATTTTCTAACCTGTATGAGGACTTTGGCGTACTCGAAAGGGTGGGACAAAGTGTTGAGGAAAATGCGAAGTCCGTATCCTGACCATTTGTTTTCGTTGTCTTTGACGACTTTCATCGTGGTTTTTTGAAATTTTGGGAAATTGGTGAAACTTGGGACACGATTTGATTTCTGTCAAAAGTGGGCACAAATGTCAACTGCCAACTGAGATCCAGAAAACTTGTGATAAAAATAAAAGATAAGATGATTTGCAGGATTTCTCGATTATTTTAAAACAAGTCTTATCACAAATTCCAATCCTCACCAGGACTGTGATAATACCGGCCGGTACTTTCATATAAAATAA
This sequence comes from Tribolium madens, assembly GCF_015345945.1. Taxonomy (NCBI): domain Eukaryota; kingdom Metazoa; phylum Arthropoda; class Insecta; order Coleoptera; family Tenebrionidae; genus Tribolium; species Tribolium madens. Next base: position 6,866,269 of record NW_025400975.1, read on the forward strand.
ATTAAATAGTAATTAGAATATGCAACCAGTTATGCACACGTGTAAAAAAATTAGAAAAAGAAAGAAAAAAACACTAAAAATAAATAATTTCTAAAAATTTTCTCTTTCAAAAGTCTAAAACGTCACAAAAAAGCTGTTTCATATTATTTTTAGGCTCAATTCACTTAATAAAAGTTCTAGATGTATGCAACCAATAAAACATTTCAAGTTTGATTAAGAAAATCGTAGTTTTTATTTAATACAATAACAAAGAATTAACCAAAATATGTAAGAATAGTTTCTGCTGTTGGATCACCTTTAATATCATTAAGCATCCTTTGGACATCATCCCTATACTGTTCTTTTTGCGAATCGGTTAAATTATCCAAAAGATCCAACTTGCTGTACCAAAAATAAGGAATTTTTTTATCCTCCAAGCAACGTAAATACCGTTCCAACATCTATAAACAAGTGAAAGTAATTAAAGAAAAAACACAAATTGACTTACATAAACCAAACAATGACTCAAAGGACCTCTCCACAAATCCGGTGTAATTTGATCTTGCCAAAAAAAGAGAGTCTTGATTGCATAACTTGAAATCTTGTGTTTGAAATGATCTCTCAGGCACTGCAATCATTTATATCAATTAATAAAACAAGAATGTTTTGTTGAAAACCTTCATGACTCGAATTGTCGGTTTCATCCACTTTTTGTCAAACATGAGTTCCCTTTCCTGTTCTTGGAAAGACAATCGCCAGTACCTTTCCAGATGAGGATGCTCTCGTTTAGGCTCTTTTGGAACTATAAAAAACTCCTGAAATTAAAATCAAATTAGTGTTTTTTTTAACTATAAACTTACATCAATTTCTGGAAAGGGGTTGGGACGAAAACCGTTTTGGGGCCAGTTTGTAAGAACAAAACAAGGGACTAAATCAATTGTAACCAATAAATTGAAACCATCTATGGTTAAAGTTAAAGCAGGCCCTTTATTTTGCGCTCTTGTAATCTAAAACAAATGAAAATGAACCCCAAAATATAGACAATAAAAAATTAGAAACCTTTTTGTGATCACCTTTAATAACTCCATTTGAAAAATACTTGTCACGAGTTTTGTCAAAAATACTCTGCATGAAAGATGACTTCATTTGGGTCGTGAGCAAGTAATTATCATCGTCAACAAATTCGCTCATTACCCTAATAATAAGTAAGTAAAAAATCAACCTGTATAATTCCGGATCAGTTTGAGCCAAATTATCAAAACCTAAAAGTTGCAATTGGACAAAACCTGGGATTGTGTCCGTTTTTACCTCCGGCTGGGTTTCCCCCGGCAAAGTGAGTAAAATATCAATGTCAAATTCGTCAGGTTGGCCAACTTTTAACCCTTCGAAACTGCTGCCATTACCGAAGATTGTTGGTTCCAGTTTTGCGAAAGCCGGCGATTGGAGTTTCATTAGATTTACGATTTTTTTTACCACCTGTGATTATTTAATTTTATTAAAGTGTAGATTTTGTGCACAAACGTACTTTAAGAACTTTGATTTTTGTCCTGTGATTATCATTTCGATTCCATTGGATGTATTCTCGGTTTGCTTCATTTAAGCCGTCTTCCAGGCCAGAAAACGGGTTTTTCTTCCCCATTTTTTGTCACAAAACTTGCAATTTTCTGATTCTGTTTGCTGGTAATGGAGGGGTTATCGACGCTGTCAGACTGTCAAGGTTGTTTAAAAATCCAATTCAATTTTATTAATTTTATCTACAAGATAATTAATTACCAAGTAAGGTAGTGAAAAATGTGAATGTGTGAATTTTGAAAAAAATTCAAAGACAACTCACGATACCGACTTGGTTGGTACTCGAGAAAATTCTCATATTTATCGTGCTTGTCTCTGATGACTCATTGCATTAGTTTTGTTTGTTTGATAAACAAAGTCTGATTTTGCAAATATAATGCTCGTTTCAAATTCTTATCAATGTGAAAAAATGTGTGGTAATATAATTATTAACCTTTATAATGAAAGATTATTGACACTAAAAGATCGTTATCTTGCAAATATCTTTGACAAACAATGAGTCATCTTGTGACAATTGAAAATGGTGAAATTCGGGGATTTACCGGTGATTGTTTAAAAGTGTTTTTCTACGATAAATGGGTTTTATTGTTTGATAAATCATTTCTTCATTGCTAAAAATAGACTATTTTCGCTAATGTTTTGCAGTAAAACATTTTTTGATTATTTTAACGTTATTTTAAAAATGGAGAAATTTTTTGTAGTACTGCTTAATGGTAATTCTGACCAACTAAGAAATAGGAAATGATAATGTTTTATGGTTTTAATTGACAGATATTTATTGTAATTACTTTTATTGATATTTAGTGTTTTTACTCCCGAAATAAATAAATATGCTAGAGGTAGAAAAAATAATATACAGAGTGCGCCAGAACTCGCCCCAGAGAAAAATTTCCAGTGAGATAATATACCAGCAACACGGAAAAAGTGTTTAAAAAATTCTGTTTGTCAAAAAATCGACATTTATGTTTTGACATTTGACATTATTTTATGTCTATTTAATGCTATTGATGTTCTTGTATAAAAGGTAAAAAAAAAATTCTTATAAAAGCCACAAATAATATTAAACAGAGTTACAATTTAGGATACAGCTTCCTTGTTTCTTCTTCTAACAGCTTGTAGTAAAAAAACTTAGAAAATTATTTTTCCAACAGAAATAAATAGTCAAAGTGCAAAATTTAAACTCTCATAACTTCGAAACTTTTATAGATATTTTTTTTTCATGTTCTTGGTATCTTACGTAATATGGCATTTTTCTCTGGCGCATCCTGTATAATCCATTTTTATCTCTAAAAATTTCGAACTTATGAAGGTTTAAAGTTTGCACTTTGACTCTATTTATTTCTGTTGGAAAAATAATTTTCCAAGTTTTTTTTTATATAGGCTATTAAAAGAGGAAATAAGGAAGCTGTATCCTAAATTTTAACTCCGTTCAATGTTATTTGTAGCTTTTATTGGCAAAATTTTTGTCCATTTACTAAATAATTGTAAAAAAACATATACAAGATCATCAGTATCATTAAATAGATATAAAAAAATGTCAAATGTCATAAAATAAATGTCAAAATTTTTTGACAGAATTTTTTAAACATTTTTTTCATGTCCTTCCTTGAAAATTTTCTCTGGGGCGCGAGTTCTGGCGCACCTGTATAGGTATTATTATTATAATAGGTATAGCCCAGAATTTGACATTGCTTAAATTTCTAAATAATTTTTGATATTTTTTGTTAAGACACAATGACTAATTTATCTAAAACGGCGTTCTTTTTGTCAAGTTTTTTTGACAATACAATCAGATAAAACTGATAAAAGAAATATCAAACAACATCAAAATTGATATTACCTCATCCATTTACTCCCATATTATTTATTGTTAGATTTTTAGACAGAGTAGACTTCCTCTAATTTTATCAATTGTAACTTAATCTTAGTAAATTATGATAAGATTATTAAATTATTCTGCAGTATAAAAGTGATAGTGGCCTTAAAATCGGCTGGTGTCGTCCACAGCCACCAAAATGACCGAAACCAAAAAATACCTCTACTTGGAAAACACTTTAAACGAAATAAACAGCAAGTTTATTTCGCTCCAAGACAAGGAAGTGAAACGAAACAACCAAATCTTGGAATCGGTAATTATTTCCCTATCAATAATTTTCACTACGTTGCTTTCAAGATCCTCAAAACTTTCATAGACAAAATGAAAGAGAAAGACCCCTTATTCAAGAAAATGTTTTCGCGTGTTTTCTACGGTGGAAGTTACTATGATGGTCTCAGAGTTGGCAAACCTGAGGAATTCGACCTGGACTTGCTTCTAAGTGTGCCCAAATACGCAGAACCGACTATTATCGTCAGTAAAGTGCCCGGTTTTGTGCACTTGAAACTTGGGAATTATGATGGGTTTATGAGACAACCGGAAGCTAATCCCACTTTCCGGACTTTTGGGAATTTATTCGATAAGGAATATTTTCTGGATACTGATAAAGTCCTGTCCTGGATGGAGGGAATCGTGCAAAAAGCCATGAATGACTTCCCGCAAAAGGGCCCAAAACGGGTTGTTTCAAACTCGAATGGGGCTTTCGAGGTTTGTTACCAAAAAAAAAATTCCAAAAAAAAAATTTTTTTTTAGGTAATTGTGCATAAAGCAGGTCCGGCTTTGACCCTAAAAATTTCGGGCTCTGGCATGGCAATGGACGTCGATTTGGTCACGTGTTTCATCTTCCATGGAGATATGTGGCCCAAACCTGGGTTCAAGTCCAATCCTGTGAAAACCAAGGTGATTTTTTATTACAAAACTTTTTTAAACAAAAAATTAGCCTGATTTTTTCATTGTTCCGAAAAAACCCAAAACCGAGGTTGGCCAAAGTAGCAGACACTGGAGACTGTCTTTCCAAGAGCAGGAAAGGGTTTTAATTGACAATAAAAGAACCCTAAAACCGACAATCAAACTTTTGAAAGTTAGTTTTCTTTGTTTTGTTTGAATTTTAATGAGTGGTTTTAGAAATTGCGAGACAATTTGCAACATAGCGCTGTTGCCAGTTATTATATTAAGACAGTGTTGTTGCACATTGCTGATAAAAAGCCGGAGGAGTTTTGGAGGAATCCTTTGAGTTATGTTTTTGTGACTGTGCTAATTGAGTATAAGGATTGTATCGAAAAGGGAAGAATCCCTTATTACTGGAACACAAGTAATAATTTGTTAGGACGAGTGAATGCGAAAAATTTGGAAAATATGGCAAATCGACTCAAAGCCATCATTAGTGACATTGAGAAGAAGAAGGATGAGCCACATGCAATCGCAAAATATTTTTGTAAGTATTTTTGTGGGTTGTTTAATTTTCTAATTTGTTTTTCAGTGAACAGTAAAGACTACAATGTCTATATGATGGGCAAAATGAAACTATAAAAGTTTTGTATCAAAAAATGTTATTTAGCGTTAATAAAAATTAAATAAACCATTTCTTTGTTACGTAAAAAAGGTTAATATACAGGCTGTCCCAGCGTGTTGAGAAAGTCCATTAGTGACTTTTAAATGGTAAACTTAAAAAAATGTATTGATAGATATTTTTTAAAACAATGTTTTTACGCTAAACTTTTATTAGTCGATTTCGCTTAGTTTTAGAAATAAAACTTTTTTTTGACGAAAACTTGCACTTTTTAGAAATTTATTACACAAAAATTAAGATAGCTAGAACAAATTATTTTTTCTTACTTTCGCAAAGAAGAAAGTAATTTAAAACTGTAGCAATTTTTTAGTGTTTTGCAATTGTAAAGATTAATAAATTAACAAGTTTGTTAAAAGTTAAATAACTTAAAAAAAAATATATGGGAGACCCTATTTTTTATTTTTGCATCTAATAAACTGATAAATTGTTTATCTAAAAAAATAAACTTTTAGGCATTTAAAAAAATACAAGTTTGCATTGTAACTTATTTTTGAGACACGCTGTATAGTTGAAAATAATTTTGGGCGACACACTAGATTAGTATCTATCAGTGTCCTATACATTTTTTTTTAAATTTTACCATTTAAAGGCCACTAATAGACCTTTTCAACTCTCTGGGACATTCTGTATAATATTAAAAAAATTGTTCTAACCTGCTAGGATTGTCAGTTCTAACCTTTTTCTTTTGTGGAAATTTCTAACGAGAGCGCTTTCCAAACTCGTCTCTCACACTATACCAACTTTTCAAGAAAAAAAAAAACAAAAAGTCAAAACACAAATTTAAATTGTGTTTAACATCTGTCTCTTGGTACTCGTCCTAGCACTAGCACAAAAAACGTAAAATAAACTAAATAAAAAGTAAATTTGGAGTTTGTGAAAACGTAACCTCAATGGTTTCGCTATTTATAACGGATGATTCCGCACTCTTGAATCGCCAGGACAATTCAAGCAGTGCCAAATCCGTCCGATGTGGTGGCGGTCGGTTTTAGCTGTTTTTTCAACCCCAAAGAAATAAAAATTAATTGAAAATAAATTTGTGTTTAGTGACGTTTTGTGGGCAATGTTCTGAAGAAACAAAAGCTCTCGATGTGCTTGCAAGGATTTCAGGGATTTATGAAAATTCCTATGATGTAAAAGATTTGTCTAAATTTAGACTTTAACATTAGTTTCTAAATTATAAAATAACTATGATGTCTTTATTATTAATTATAATAATTATAAATTGAATTTAAATTTCTAAAATAAAATGCCTTGATTTAGAACATTTTTTTTTCAGTTAATGTTTTCTTACTTTGTCTCTTGAAAAGTAAACACAATTACAACATAGAATAATCAAAGAACTACAAAAACTCACTTATTTCGTACATTTTTATTAAATATTTAAGAGCTTGTCATAGTTTACACTTTTGTTATTAACACTCATTATTCTCTAAAATTTCTCTCCAATTGGTTTGATAATTAATTCGTGCACCTGAAAAAGTTATTACAGAGTGAGAAATACATTATTTTATCACAATTTTCACCTGAACATGAGGTGGCGTTGCCAAAGCGTACAAAACAGCTTCTGAAATATCTTCACTCTTTAACATGGACATATTTTTCAACAATTCTGAATTTATTTGAAGCTGATTAGCTTGAATTATTTCCGTTTCGACACCTCCAGGACTGACACTCTAAAATTAGATTAAAAAAATATATTTTTCTTCGACTTGGACACAATTTGTACCGTAATTTTAATCTTCAATCCCAGTTGGTTCAACTCTTGGCGCAGAGTCTCCGTCAAAGCCGTCACAGCATGTTTTGAAGCCGGGTAGACATTCATATTTGGAAAATTGGGCACTGTGTGACCTGCCACACTGTTGATATGAACAATATGACCATCAATTTTTCCAGCTTTCATTATTTTCACAGCTTCTCTTGTCGCAATGCACAAACCTAGGACATTAGTGTCTAGGATTTTTTTCCACATTTGGGTTTCGCCCTCGGTGAGATTTGTCGGTTGGATGAGTCCAGCGTTGTTAATTAGGATGTGAACTGGCCCCAAATTGTCCGAAACCCATTTGAAGCCCTTGATAATATCCTCCTCTTTCGTTAAATCGACTTTAACAGCGACGAGTTTGCCCTTTTTGCCTTGGAGTTTCTTCGCATGTTCTTCGACGCGTTCGGAACGACGGGCAAAACCTGCGACCTTTTTCTCGTTTTTTTAATGTTAAAAATGTTAATTTTGTACCTGTAAGCCTTCAATGACCAATTGTTGGGCTATGGCGGCCCCAATTCCGGAACTTGCGCCAGTGACGATGGCCACTTTGCCTCTCCAGCGATCCATTGAGATGACCATGGTTGCGAAAATAATTACTACTCAACTAAAAATTAGAACTGAATGAGATTGATGTTTTGGGTGTTGTTATATAGTGATTATTAGTGATTATATACAGGTAGGGGGAGCATACTTACTCACGTTCGTTACCTTGGTCTCATCAATTAGATAATTTGTAGGTTTATCATGCCGATTATTAAGAGGTGAAACAGCAAAACTGTTGTTGATGTTTGCATTTCATCATTACGGTGCCAAAACTGATTTTTTATATTTTATAACCTTGTGAAATATCTCCTAAGTTTTTGCAATTTTGCCCAAAATACAAATTTATTTTTATTATTATTTATTTTTTACATAGTTTGAACTCGCACTCCAGAGAAAAATTCTATCTACAAAAATTTCGAAGTTATGAGTGTTTAAATTTTGCACTTTGACTTATTATTTTTTAAGATTTTTTGCTACAGGCTATTAGAAGAGGAAACAAGGAAGCTGTATCCTAAATTGTAACTCTGTTCAATGTTATTTGTGGCAAAAAAAATCTGAAACTATTGTTACTGTCCACATTTTAAAACAAAAAATTAAACAAATAAAAATCCACTGTTTTTGACATCATAAGAAAGGTAATGTTAAAAGCAAATTTGAAAAATATGAACAATAGTAACAATAGTTTTCGAGTCGATGATATTTTATGCAAACATTTTGCTACTAAAATTTTGATCAAGTGTGAATTTCAGAAACCAAAAAAGCAAATGACACTTTTCGTACATTTTATAGTTCTAAAAAATCAGAAAAAAATGCATAAAACGTTGTAGGTTTAAGGTTGAAAACAATCTTGAAGTTCTTGAAAAATCGTTTTCGACAGTTAGCTTTCGAGAGTTACCTACATTTTTTTTCATTTTAAAAAATCTAAGAATTCTAACTGAAACTATAACTCCGGTCGACTTCGGGTTTTTTTCTAGATACTCAACTATTTTCCAATTTATAAACAGCGATTATGACAACACTAACTAATAAAAAAACCTGGGCCTGTCAAGATTTTACTGAAAACACTTTTAACTATTCACATTTTAAAACAAAAAATTAAACAAATAAAAATCGATTGTTTTTGACATGGTAATGTTAAGAGCAAATTTGAGAAATATGAACAATAGTAACAATAATTTTTGAGTCGATGATGTCTTATGCAAATATTTTGCTACCAAAATTTTGATCAGGTGTGAATTTCGGAAACCAAACGAGCAAATGACACTTTTCGTACATTTGATGGTTCTAAAAAATCAGAAAAATGCATAAAACGTTGCTGGTTTGAGGTTGAAAACAATATTGAAATTTCTGAAAAATCGTTTTCAACCGTTAGCTTTCGAGTTACATTTTTTTTTTCATTATAAAAAATCGAAGAATTCTAATTGAAACTATAACTCCGGTCGATTTCAAGTTTTTTTCTAGATACTGAACTATTTTCCAATTATTAAACAGCGATTATGACAACGCACTAATAAAAAAATCTGGAACTATTGTTAGTGCGTTATGCCAAAACTGATTTTTTATATTTTATAACCTTGTGAAATATCTCCTAAGTTTTTGCAATTTTGGCCCAAAATACAAATTTATTTTTATTATTATTTATTTTTTACATAGCTTGAACTCGCACTCAAGAGAAAAATTCTATCTACAAAAATTTCGAAGTTATGAGTGTTTAAATTTTGCACTTTGACTTATTATTTTTTAAGATTTTTTACTACAGGCTTTTAGAAGAGGAAACAAGGAAGCTGTATCATAAATTGTAACTCTGTTCAATGTTATTTGTGGCTTTCATTGACAAAATTTTTGTACATTTACTAAATAATTGTAAAAAGGTCATCACTATCATTAAATAAACATAAAAAAATGTCAAATGTTAAAAAATGAATGTAAAAGTTTTTTGATAGATAGAATTTTTTAAACATTTTTTCCATGTTCCAGATATCTTATCTTACTTGAAATGTTTCCCTGGGGCGCGAGTTCTGGCGCACCCTGTATATTACAGTTATATAAAAAGCAAAAATGCGTTAATACCAAAAGCCTTGTACATCATAGTAATAATAGAAGATACTTTTCAAACAATAGATTACAAAGCATGGCCATTTGAAGTCTATGGTATCTTAAAATTTTGCTTTTCACAATTTTGGTGAAATTAATTGAGCTTATAATTAAAAACAATTTTGGCTAAACGTGGCTAAAACCTCATATCAAACTATTTTGTCTCAAAAATGACCAAAATTTTGATCATATTTTATAATATCGAGTTATTTTTATGTCAATTACGACAATTTTCATCTCAGAATGGCTATGTATGTGTAATGATTCGACAAAATGATTGGCATCAAAAAATTCGTAAAATTTTTAGTGTTTAGAAGTTATCGATCAATTACCAATTTCTGCATATATCAGCAATTTTCTCGATATCTATACATTGCAGGAAATTTTTTTCATATAAAATATAATCAAAATTGTTATTAAATAGCTACCACCAATAGTTCCGAAGTTATTGGCAAATATCGAATTTACTCAAATTTTTGGAAAATCAAAAAAATTAATTAAATAACGTTTTTTGCAGTCATAGGGGCATGAAACTCAATTTTGAAACAAAATTTAAAAAACCTTGAATTTTTCAAGATGTGGTTGATCAATTTTAGGTCGCAAACCTGAAATTGAAAAAAAATGTGGATTTCCGTTGCATCGTAAAATTATGCGACAAATTTGATACAATATTGCTCTACGACGAATAGTTTTCTAGATACTGAATTGTTTTGAACTATTTTCCAATATTCAAACGGCAATTACGGCAATTACAATTACACAAAAAATGTAACACCGTTGTTGATTATTATTAAAATGTATATAGATTTAAAACAAAATGAGTTAAAAAAATACCAAAATTAAAGCAAATTCACAAATTGTGGACAAGAAGAATAATGTCTTTGTGAAATTGAAATTAATTTTTCAAAAATTTTTGTTCTCAATTRGTCCATTCCTAATTACTGTCCTGTCCATAGAATTACCCAAGAACCACAATTTATTTTTTTCTMGTCTTTATTAAAACATCATAGGTACACAATATCAGCATAAATAAATATAATAATACAATTTTTTACTAGTGTCACTACCAGAAAAATAAATTGTGAATTTATTTCAAAATTTTTCTCCCACGGGCATGATAATTAATTCGTGCACCTAAAATRAGTCCCAATGAGAGCAAGCATTAATTTTCACAAAAATCCTACCTGAACATGAGGTGGTGTTGCTAAAGCATACAAAACTGAATCAGCAATATCCTCACTTTTCAACATCGGTAATCCTTTCATCATCACTTCCATTTCTGGAGGAATCTGGAATCCATTAGCTTGAATTATTTCCGTTTCGACAGCTCCAGGACTGACACTCTAAAATTTGATCAAAAAAAATACATTTTCACCCGATTAGTCACAATTTGTACCGTAATTTTGATCTTCAACCCGAGTTGATTCAACTCTTGACGCAKAGTCTCCGTCAAAGCCGTCACAGCATGTTTCGAGGCCGGATAAACATTCAAATTCGGAAAATTGGGCACTGTGTGACCTGCCACACTGTTGATATGAACAATATGACCGTCAATTTTCCCAGTTTTCATTATTTTCACCGCTTCTCTCGTCGCAATACACAAACCTAGGACATTAGTGTCTAGGATTTTTTTCCACATTTTTGTGTCACCCTCGGTGAGGTTTGTGGGTTGAAGGAGTCCAGCATTGTTAACTAGGATGTGAACTGGTCCCAAATTGTCCGAAACCCATTTGAAGCCCTTGATAATGTCCTCCTCTTTCGTTAAATCGACTTTAACAGCGACGAGTTTGCCCTTTTTGCCTTGGAGTTTCTTCGCAAGTTCTTCAACGCGTTCGGAACGACGGGCAAAACCTGCGACCTTTTTCTCGTTTTTTTWATGTTAAAAATTGAAATTTTCGTACTTGTAAGCCTTCAATGACCAATTGTTSGGCTATGGCGGCCCCAATTCCGGAACTTGCGCCAGTGACMATGGCCACTTTGCCTCTCCAGCGATCCATTGAGATGACCATGATGACTATGCTGTAGACAACGTTTCAAAAACAACTGAATTATCTAAGTGATAATAGTACCTAAATATACASATAGGTGGGAGGAMRCGGAGAATTATATGATACTCATTTATAAACCTTGACTTGGTCATTGAGATTGATTGTGTTGTATAACCGTGATAATAGTATGATTACAACGGTTATTTGAGAGTGAATAAGCATTTCAAAAGTTGRAAGTGTTTAATAAAAACAATTACTGAAATGATTCAGCAAGATGATGAGCAAATTCGATAGATGTTCGTATTTATTTTCATTTTAACTGTTTATTTTTATGTGTTAAAAAACTATTAAATTGCCTTCTTTTTTTGGGAAAAAACACCCCACTCCAATAGGATTTAATATCTGGGGTCAGAATTTCTGAATAACTGAATTTTTGCAAAAATTTAATGTAAATTTTTTACATTTGTGTTTAGTAGTAACTGAAAAATTAAGGTAATAGTTAATCAAGAAAAAAATTACATCCCTAATTATTGTCCTCTTTGTGATGGTATATTTGTTCTTATAATAAAAATTGCCGTCTCATCTGCGCAATGATGATAAATTATTGATTTTTTAGTTCGTTTATTATTGCTAATTGTTGGAAGTCTTATAATTGGACATAATTGTTGGGTTAGGTGTGTTTGCTCCTATTATTGTTTTTGTTAAAAATAACAACTAAAGGTTTTTTAGTTTTTTTTACACAAAAGATGAAATAATTACTTTTTTGTTTTCTTTGGATAAAATTGCAACAATGTTAATACAGTGTTTCTACTATTTCACAGACACTTTTATCATCCTTGGGTTTCGTATTTTTTTTATAAAAATTATGTTAAACGCTGGCAAGGAAAGCCAAACTAACTTCTCTCGTGGATGGTTTATAAAAGTACAATATTAAAAATTCATATTTAACTTAGTAATAGTAGAAAAAAATAAACACATCCGCGAATATGATTGATTTTTTTATTTTAAGGTTGTATCAAATTTAAAATTTTAGTTTGGCAAGCTTGACTTTCAAATTCAAACATCACCTGAAACCAGCGTTGCCAAATAAAATTTACCAGATCCGCGTTAAAAAATTCGCCAAATTATGGCTATATCTCGCCAAAAAATTCACTTTTTGACTTGTTTTCAACAAAACTTTGCGTTTTTAGCTGAAAATGCTCGAGAAATGCAAAAATAGTGTAATTCTAGACTTAATTTCTTGATTTTTAATTTGTTTTAGCGCAATCTCGTAAAAGTATTTTCGGTCAAATTTTGTAGTTTCTCAGCTTCTTTTTGTCTTATTTTGCTCAAAAATTGAGTGAAAACAACACCAATATCAACTGTTTTTGTGATTTTTAAGCCTATTTGGACAAGATTTTGCATATTGAATGAGCCTCTGGTTCAAAAGCAAAGATAAAACAAAATAAAAATAATATCAGTTTCGATTTAACTTTGTAATTTTTTTTATCTGTTTTAACGAAATTTTAAGAATTTTCTTTGTTTTTATCCCAAAAACGTGCTTAAACACTTGAAAAGAAAAATAAATTGTCATTTTCAATTCTGTAAAATCCTGTAAAAAAACAAACAGAACTATTTTGTGGTTTTTCGATCTCATTTCAGAAAAATTGATGAAGTAATCAAGTTTCTGATTGAAAACGTAGACAATGGTCGAAATACAGCTTTTTTCATTTCCAAGAAATCACCAGATATTAGAAAATTTACAAATTTGATAGAATATAACAAATTAGAAGGGTTGAGAATAATGCAGTGTTGCCAATAGATTTTTTTGTCGCCGGTATTAATTACATATGCTGCAACTAATAATGCACATCTGGCTTTACTACTACTTTTGTCTATTCGTATTCGTCTATTCGCATATTTGTCTATTAACCTATGCAACTAACAAAGCACTTTATACCAATTTCACAAGGGTTACTACTAAAATTCTTGGGATTTTTTCGTAATTGGTATCATTGGTTACCAAATGGCTCCATGCAGCGTGCATTTTTATTGGGTGTTTACAGGTGCGTCAGCCTTCCATCTTATTCCACGAATTCCGTGGAATTTAATGACTTATTGAGTCAAATATGTTTAAATGGTTGCCTATATAGGAACACAAAAGGTGGAATGAGAATTTTCTGATAAAAAAGAAATTTCGACGAATAGATTTGATACTTTTTTTATTTTATAAACCACAAAAATTATGTAAGTACATTGATTTATTACATAAAACATTTAAGAAACTTAAAAAGCATTTTTTCTGTAATGTAATAAAAGTTTTCCTTCTTTTTACTCATCTGAAAAAAATATTACAATAAAAAAATAAGTTAAACAAGCACTAAGTAATAGTGATAATTTGCAATACAAAACCGAAAACAGTATTTTCCAAATCGAAATCATTATTTTCGTGAGTCACTRTTCTGGATGACAAATCTCCTTCCCTTTGCATTTAAATATTCTTCAAATCAGAATTCACAAATAGTAATAGTGACAGATACGTGACTCAAGCCTATTTGCACGTAGGTTCTTTTTCGGCTCATTTACAAAACAGCAATTACCAGTCTCCGAACATTCATACAACGTTTTTCCTAAACATGCCAGTGATATCATAACTAATCAAAATTCGATAGCGCTACCAATACTAAACACCAATACGAAATGATGACAAAACCAATGACCAAATTTGAACCGATAAGTTACTTCTATTTGAAAACTGGACACTTTCTGTAACCTCGGCTAAAATTTTACCTGCCATAAAACCCTTGAAATTCTTTTTCAAATGAACTTCCGTATACCTATATCATTGTTCTTTATTGGGTTTTCAGTTAAAGGTGATTTGGCACAATAGCAGCTTTGCTCTTTTTTCAGGCTCGTGCTCGGACCTTTCCGGAGATAAAAAGAACTTTTCATTTTCTTCCAGCTTGTTAGAAAATTCATTGTGGTAATTTCAAGGCCGCAACTTGCAAATTGTGAGTCATTCAAAGCTTGCAGCTTTGTACTAATTTCTACCTGCATACCTGAAAAAATATTGTCAGCACGGTTTTAGTGTCAAAGGGTGCGGAATTMWCAGCTGTGAATGGTGATTAAGGAAAAAAAAATAGAGGGAGAGTCAACTGTTGTTGATTTAATAGCAATTATTGCGGTTTCGCATCAGGATGTCACAGTTATTACTGATAAATTTTATAATTAACAATCTATTCTTTGCAAATGTTGAGTAGTTTTGTGTTTGTAAATATTTTGCGTAAGTCGGCTCGAATTTATTGCGCAAATATTAATATTGGATATTTTCCTTTCATCTTGAACCGGGAAATACTGCGTTTACACTAATGACTTCCCTTCAAGTTTATTCTTCTAAAAGCAAATATTTTTTATTCACTTATTTACAGAGTGAATGTTGAAGAAAATCTTTAACAATGTATTAACTTATAACTTACTTTTAATTCAATTTAAGTAATTGACTCAAGAAAACCAAATAATTTTATGAACACTTTAATAGCAAATTATTGTTTTTTTTCACTATATTAACCAAGAAAAAATTAAAWATCACTAATCTACATYGTATTGAATTCTCTAGTGCTGATTTGATAGCTCCAACACTCTCAACCCGTGTAAAAATTAATTAACCATCTCTCTCGCGCAAAATAGCAATTGTTTTTAGAGAGGGGATCACGGAGTAATTTTGTTAGACACTATAGCAAAAAATATCAAACTTTAGACAATAAACGATGATGAAAACTGAAAATTCAATCCAACCTTCACTGCACCAGACGAGTTATTTTCGTTAATTAGTATTATTTGGGCCAAAAGTCTATAAAAACGGTAAGTTGAAAAAAATTAACCAATAGTGCGTTGAATTTCAATCATTCAATTTGACACTTCTGACAGAAATATCGTCGTCCTATAAAAAACAACACACAAAAGTCTCCTATTTTATTAAGAATTTTGGCGAAGAAATGTGTAAATTAAAGTTGGTCGACTTGAAATAGTTAAGTAGTGATTTGTGAAGTGTTGTTTAAGACTTTAAGAGCCCAATATAAAAAAAATTGATCAAGAAATGTCGAATTTGAGGTTATGACATGAATTTATTATTTCTGTCGACGTAACAAAAACTAGATGTACCACTGAATTAATAAAAAATAGATTTCCTTTTGCGAATCCGAGAGAATTTGCCTGATTTAAGTAGTTCTGTCACCTAAATAGGGAATTTGAAAGCAGTTGAAGCTATTTGGATATAAAACATCTAATTTCTCCGATAAAAATCAATCACCAACCTCTATCAAACTATTACAACACGGTCAAGAATGTAAACAGTTGCTTAAATTAATTGACAAATTTATATGATTTGTTAATAACGTTTTCAAAGTGTTCAAAGTGTTATTCCAACACTACTCACTGTGCATAAATCACTTGATTYTAAGACTTGATTAGTTGATGGAATTATATTCCACACAAATACAAGTCTTCTGATTAKCACTACTCACTTGAGGAATGTTATCARCACATAATTGTAAGATCGTTTATACAATSAAAAAATTAAATATTGAGAATACAAATTCTTGGTGCATTGTTCCTGCATTTTAAAATGCATTCAAATAAGTAGAAGAGTGTTGATACAGACACTACAGGGTGCGCCAGAACTCGCYCCCCAGAGAAAAAGGTAAATGTTAAAAAAAAATTATCTACAAAAATTTCGAAGTTATGAGAGTTTAAATTTTGTATTTATTTTGTTGGAAAAATAATTTTCCAAGTTTTTTTTTAATACAGATTATTAGAAAAGGAAACAAGAGAGCTATATTCTAAATTAGAACTCTGTTCAATGTTATTTGTGGCTATTATTGGCAAAATTTTTGTACCTTTACTAAATAATTGTAAAACAACATATACAAGATCATCAGTATCATTAAATAGACATAAAAAATGTCAAATGTCAAAAAATAAATGTCAATTTTTTTTGACAGATGGAATTTAAACATTTTATCCAGGTTCCTAGTATACCAGTAAGATAGTATCTTACTTGAAATTTAAATGTCAAAATTTTTTAACAGATAGAATTTTTTAAACAATTTTTTCATGTCCTTGGTATCTTATCTTCTGGCACACCCTGTGTTAAAAAATATTTTTTTGAACATCAAGAATTTATTTCCGAAAATGTAAGACAATATCGATCTATTCCGTGTTTATCGTAAAATCAGTGATGCTCATGAATCCAAGTAAAATAAACTGTTACATCTATCTTGAGCCAAAACATTAAACACTGCAACGGAATTCCTTTCATTTTGCAATATGACAAATCGGATGAATCACATACGGTGTTATTTCGCAGTTCTGACCACATCTCGAACTAAACACTGGWTTCTTGTAAATTGCAATTATTACGAACTATAATAAAATTTAAAATGAACCAAATTGTGGTATTTTTATTAGTCGGGATTTTTTCTGATAATAGCCGATGAAGTCTGCGCTATTTTCAAACACAAACACCACTGATATAGCAGTCAAACAAAACAGGAAATAGTAAAAATGTATTATCTCATATAAATAAACAATTACGTTTCTTCACAGAACTTTTAATACCGTTTAATTTATTTATCAATGGAAATTTTATTAGCACAAACAGGCTGACATTTTTTATTTTTAGATAAAGTAAACGGATTATTGAGCGGTTTTAAAATGTGTGTGGTTTTTGGCTTCTTTGCGAAAATGAGTAATTTTTTCACTAACTGGAAATTTCACAAACGACAACTATTACTATCTGATTCATATTATACAGTGTGCTCCAGAAATAGGTGACTGAATTTTAATTTGCAACTTTGTGTTTTTAAAATACATAATATGAATGATATTTAAGGTTCAAGAAAAGTATGAATAAATAAACAATACCACACGCAAGTACCAAAACAGTTGCCCAATCTGCTTATGTAATGATTAAATTTTGAACAATAAGTTTTACCAAAGACAAAAGTTTACTACAACATAAATTGAAGATGTTTCCAATTGTATGTAAATGAGGTTTTAAATAATCATTAGATGTATGAGAGATGAAGAAACTACTTCAAGAAATGGGAGGTATTGCAAACGCAACTATAAAATCGAATGTTAAACGTTGAATCATATTTGAATACAATTAAAATAAAATAAATAATATCTCCCCCAACAAAATTCTAATTTTTGTACAAATTGCATTCTTGACCGATTGAGAGATCAAGTCCATAGGTCATATAAACATGAGATAAACGCGTTTCTGTTTATTAATTCTATCACTCCTCTAACTCGTAATATTAACAATTTTTATTAAAATCCAATATTCAATACGTGACTTGTAGTAATAGTATAATTTTATGATGTTCCTTATCAACACTAGTGTAATATTGAACTTTTTTGGTAATTTATTACAAAATAAAATTTTTATACGGGTAAATAGTTGGGAAATTAGATTTATTTCTCTTTTTTAAATGACTTGGACATTATTTAGTCACTGAGATCGTTCCCATTGAACAAAAATATCCACTACATTAAAAATTGTAATGTTATTTTGACTAGACACACCCACCCTATAAGAGGCATATAATGTAAACCCAAATCCTCACGTAACACGTATTTATTCTTTTGCATTACTAAGCATGTTAATAAAATGGTTATTTTTAGCCAGTTATAGGCTGTAAAAACTGGTACTTAAAAATGTAAGATTTTGGGCGACTGTTGGAATATTTTCATTTTAAAAGAAATGAAAATTTTTATTATGTGTTTAGGTGTTGTAATGATTACATGAAGATTCATACAAATTGTTATAAATCGACTGACGATTGATGAAATTATGAAGACACCTTATTTGAAATTTACGAGAAGAAACGACAAATTTTGATCTTCAGTAAAATTATGATGAAAACACTCTAATTTTGTTTTTCCACACTTCTCTTATTTTAAATTTAAAAAATTCAAAGTAATCCGAATGAGCAAATTCTAAAAATATGGAAAATACGAAAGCCTTTGATTAAAGATTTACACGTTTTTCGTCAATTAAAATGACATCATTAGTATGTGAACATTATTTTTTTTCACAAAGAAGCAGATTTTTGACAAATTTTTTTCAACCTTTTAAACATACAAAAAATTATTCTTGTAGGTTAAATTAAACTATTGGTTTCCTGTGTTTTTTAATCTTTAAAGTTCTAATAGCAGGAAACAGAAACTGCTAAAACGATCTTCTGTATATAAATTTCAAAATCTTGCACAGTAAACAAAAACTGATCTTGAAAATAATTTTCAAAAGTTTCAACAGAATTTTGCCAACGACGAATATTTAATTTAGGCCTTTATTTCGAAAGTCAGGATATCAAGAATTAGAATTGAAAAATTCATTAAAAATTATATTTTCTCAAGAACAAAAATGAATCAGATTTTCCAAAAAGTGGAAATTAGATAATTCAAACTACAACAAACTCACTAAKTGAAGSAGACTTTCATATTCCACTTTTAAATAGAACAGTTTTATAATTTTATAACGGTTTAATTTTAAAAGTTGGTTTCATTTGTCGCTGGAAGCTTGTTTTCTAATGAGGACTGTTTTTTAAATAAATTTTCTAAATTTTTTTGTAGTTTTACACAACTCAAAAAAATCGAATTTTACAATGATCCACATACAGGGTGATCCAGGGGTGCGTGCAAGCTCCATAACTTTTTTCTATCGATGTTATTGACATGGTTTTTTTAAAAACGATAGATACAACAATGAGGTATATTAAAAAAATATTTCTATTCATATACAGGTGTTCCAAAATAAGCTACACTACTAAGTTGTTTTTTTTTAATCAAAACCCTAATTTTTTTTTACATTTTTGGATTTGCCACTAAATTGTCAATATAACACACCTAGGTTTTTTAGACTTATCTAAAATAGTTTTTGACTTATGCCAATTTATGTGTCAAAATGTCAAAATTGCATAAACCCCCAAAAAAATTCATAACTTCAAAACTATTCAAGATAACTTAAATAACTTTCTTCCAGTCTTAAGCTTAGCGCATTTTCTGAAATAAAGGCAAACTCGGAATCGATGTTCCGTCGCCTACTACGATTTTTTGACAATGACAAAATACAAATGTCAATAACTTGATTTTTTCAAACACAACACTATATCTTATTGCATCATTGGTTGTATTTTTTTATGAGCTTTTGGTCTATATAGGGTTTATGGGGTCTACTGTGTAAAATTTGTGAGATTTTTGCAAAATAAGAAAAGTTGATGGTTTTTTTTCTTGAAAAAAAGAGTCGTAAAATTTGACACATCTATGCAGTTCTGAAAAAAAAATAAGTTTATTATTGACAAACAGAATTTTTTAAACTAGATCGCGAGTTATAAACCACCTGTATATTAAAAAAAAAACTAAAAAATCCAAAGTATTCCAAAAAAATACAAAGTTTCAAATTCCAATTTCTCGGTGTTGAATCGATTATGCCAAAACAGTAAGTTCAGCAGCAGACACGAACTTGTAAACAAGTCATTGTTAAATTTAGATTATGAAATTCGTGCTGAGTAGAGAGTGCGTGTCCTGACTTGGCGGGAACACACTCACCACGAAGAAGAAAAAGCGATAACAAGTTTGCATAAATAAAAAAAGCCAAGAAACGGAAAGCTCATTCCATTCTCGATCTTGACTCGAAAACAGAGTTGCTTTGCGAGGCATACCCACCGAAGGTTTCAACGCGTCTTGTCCATGCGCAAGCGTATCTTTTAAAAATACATTCGGCTTTTGTCCCGCGAATGTTGCGGACTTCGGGCGCGCTGTGTTTGTGCTCCGGTGAAGTGGAATGAAATAAAAATTCAAACTCGGAACAAAGTGGTGTTATTCGACGAAAACCAACCTTTTATCACTACTAATCAATCGAGAAGAAAATGGAACTTAAAACAGTGGCATTTATTTTTATACTTCTATATACCGGTAAGTGCATTATCTGCCGACTACCTGGCTCCAAGTGCATCAAAATCCAGACTGATAAATATTTAAGCACACTTTTTTTATTCAATATTCAWAATTTGGGCCACTTTGACATTCCCACATGTGTTTTTAATACCCTCGAGTTAAAGGGTAATTTGATACTGGTTTTATTAGTTCGACAAACTCAACCAAACTTGGGTTTTTTCAGCTGGGATAATAAMTTTTCTTAATTTTTCATAATTCATGATAAAACTAAATATTTGAATAATTTTACTTCAACGCGCCGGTTCATWATTTTATTGCGTAACTTTCCATTCGAGAAAATTAAACACTGTCATGAGCTTCCTGTTACTTGCCGAATTTTGCTATAAATAATAATTCTATTTTTATTTGCAATTTTTTCAATTTTGTCAACCGTTAATTGTCGATTTTATTGCTTTTAATTGGAGCGTTGAGGAAATTAAAAAAATTCACTACGCGAACTTTAAACTACTTAAATAAATTATTATTTAAATAAATGGTTTAAGACCTTACAAGTAAAACTAAGTGTGTCAAATGCATGCATTACTGTGATAAGATTTATTCAATTGCCTCAAGGCAGTATTTGTTTTTATTGTCAGGTGTGTGTAAAATAAATAAATTGGTTAAAAGTTGAAAATGTGTCGTAATTTTCTATTCCAAACAATTCGATTCATTAAAGTTAAAAACAGTGTACATTCCTTGGATGAAAAAAATATAAACACTAAAATAGTTTACGCAACTAAAATGCAATAAAGGATGAACTTTCTAGGTTATGTTTATGTTACATTTCACTTTTGGATTGCGCGWAGAAGAGAGATTGATGTCACTTTTGTGGGTTTCGTTTATACAAACCGCGTTCCCACACTGGGGTTTTATCACTTTTTTACATTGGAATCATTCTTGATGCATTTTTAACCGCATTTTAGCGTCAGAGCTTTTTTTTTACTTCAAATAAACTCTAGGTWCGATCTATTCAAATTGTGATCCTTTTTAAAAAAAATATGTTACGATACAAACTTGTGTTTTTTTAAATGAAACACTATGTTTCTGGATGTAGCCTTTTAAAACAATGTTTTTACGCTAAACTTTTATTAGTCGATTTTGCTTAGTTTTACAAATAAGACGTTTTTTTTTTGACGAAAACATGCACTTTTTGAAAATTTATTACACAAAAACTAGGATAGCTAGAACAAATTTTTTCTTACTTCTGCAAAGAAGAAAGTACAGAATTTAAAACTGTAGCAATTTTTAGTGTTTTGCATTTGTAATGATTAATAAATTAAGAAGTTTGTTAAAAGTTAAATAACTTAAAAAATTAAAATGGAACACACTGTTTTTTATTTTTGCATCTAATAGATTGATAAATTGTCTATCTAAAAAAATAAACTTTTAATGTCTAGAATTGATAAATGAAAAAATATTTAACATTCAATATTAATTGTAGCAACAATTKTTATCAATTTCTGAGAATTGTTGATACTATGACAACTTTAGTAATTCCACCACTGATCACTTATCCCTTCATTTATCCAGAGATTGTAAAAGTCGTTATAAATACTGAAATTCGAATTATTTTATTGTAAAAATAAAGAATAATGGATTCAGTTTAACACAAATGTGATTATTAAGTGATATTTCTTCCACCTCTTGTGCAACTGTGCATTTTTTGGCTACTGAAACAATAGTTATTTTTTTTTAATGTTTAACGTTAAATATCTTTTTAGTTATTGATTATAAACACCTAAAAGTAAATAATTTTAGAAAGACAATTTAATAATCTTTTAAATGCAAAAACAATAAATAGGGTGTTTTATTAAAAAAAATTTAAGTTATTGAACTTTTAACAAACGCCTTCATTTTTTTATCTTTGCAAATGCAACACACTAAAAAAATGTTACAACCTTATAGCTTATACCTTCTTCTTTGCGGTAGTAATAAAGAATATTTCTAGGTGTCTTATTTTTTGTGTAATAATTTTTTTAAAAGGCCATGTTTTCCTCAAAGAACCGTCTTATTTTTACGAGTAAAACTAAACAAAATTGACCAAAAAAACATTGTCATAAAAATCTACATCTAAAAACGCTGGTGTTTCATTTAAAAAAACACAAGTTTGTATTGTAACTCATTTTTGAGACACYCTGTATGCTGTAGTATCCATCAATGTCCTATATTTTTTTTTTTAATTTAACCATTTAAAGGTCTTTTAAAGACTTTTTTAAACTTACTGGGACACCCGGTATAAATAATTCATGAATTAATAAAGATGTTAATTCATGTTTTGGTAATTTGCATTATGTACTTAGTTTTCCAAAAATTATTGACAAAAAATTCTTTAATTTCAAAACTACCAATACAACAAATCCAAATGTTTCAATGACATTTCTTACTATTATTTGCCGACGACATTTTTTTTTAATTTCTGATCTTATTTTTAACATACATTCCACTCTCGAAAGAAATTCTTAGCAACTTGTCTATTAATATAAATCTGCCGCCTTCATTATATTCCTTTGTTTTCTCATTTACAATTTTGATTTTAATTATGCGAACCGACATAATGGACGGGTTACCAAATCAGGTGACATTTTCCCGCCCACACATTAATTTTAAGAAAAAAAAATCACCCAAGCGCACATACTGTCAGAGAAGCGACAAAGCAGTTCCCACCCACTAATCAATATGTCAAGTTTCATTACTGATAAAATTTAATACAATGGTTTAATTATCTCGCAAGTGACATTAATATTAAAAGTCAATTTTCCCCCAAGACGAAAAATACTTCACCACAAGAAGTGTTGCAACACTTTCCTATCACAAAACAAACATATTGAAGTAAGAAAAATCAATAATAAGAGAAATAAGACTTGACACAGTTCGTCTAGTCAACAAAATCTAAAAATACTGCAAGTCAACGAATGCATTTATTGATTTGAGAAACCTCCACATATCCCGAAACACACCCAAAATGACGTCACTTTTCTGCCCTAATTCAAAAAGTCATCAAATATTGCAGTTGACGTCCCTCACGCTAGTTATCATTCACTTAACCATGCAGGATAGGGGCTCTCAATTGTAATTTATTTGAATGATTTCAATTTCGAGGAATAGTAAAGAAGCCTCATCAACGTGTTTATGCAGGTTAAATATTCATTAAACGAGATTTTATGATCGGTTATCATTTATCATAAAAAGGGGTGTCATCAAAAAGGGATGACTCAATCAATAGAATCAATTGTGACGCAAACGTAATAGAAAGTCAATAACCAATAGCCGAGCTTCTGTGTAACGGACGTCAACGAATCCGCAAACATCCCTTTGATTTCTTTAAATGCACAAAAAAATAATAAATGCACTAATTAATTTAATATTAACACATTTACAAACAAAATGTTTCCGAGCAAAATCGGAATATCGCAGTGTTCAAAAACAAAATTGATTACCATTTGTGCGCAGTTTCCAGGCCTTGCTAAAATCATTCTTGTGCAGGGGCTCTTGCTAATACATATACCACCCTCCAATAATAATAAATATTCAGTAATATAAAAATAAGTACAATAATAAACACCATTCTTGCGCAGGGGCCATACATTGTTATATAACCAAGACTGAAAATTCTTTAAATTTTATGTTGTTTTACTAATTTTGATTAAAGTTACTGAGCGTTTATTATTTTTACTGTGCAATATATTATACAGTATGTCCCCGGATTGGGTTTACAAGAGGAAAAAAAACTGCAAAGGAAAAAAAGTACTCAGTAGAAAGAAAAGTTCATTTTTCTCTTGATTTGTTTTAACAAGAACTATCATTATTTAATTAATAAATTATTTCTCAAAGTGACAAATAGTTGTCAAATAATTAAAACCGCCATTGTGATAAGACTTAAAGTCCAAAATCAAGAGAAAAATTAACTTTTCTTTTCACTAAATCAGAATAATGAAGTTTTAAGTACAGATTTGCTCGTTTCAGGTGAAGCAAAAAAAATTTTTCCTTTGCAGTTTTGGCCTAAAATCAAAGATAAAAAAAATTCCTCTTGTAAACTCAATCCGGGGGCATACTGTATTTTTACTGATCATTTTAAATTTTTTACTGTGCAAAAATTAATTAAATACTGATTATTTATCATTTTATACTGATCAAAATTGAATTATTTACTACTCATTTCTTTGAACGTCGATCATTGATCATAAAAATAAAAAAAATATCACACTTTCTCAGGTAGTGGTCCCCAAAATTTGTCATCATGCATTTTAATGAACCCTCATCCCATTTCGGGCTTTGTAGCAACACAATTAAACTCTAATTTATTTTAATTTTATTCCTTATACATATTAACATTGCAAGAAGTTCCCTTTTATAGATCTCACTCTCGAGATGATTATTCATCATAAATTTGAGAAAAATCTGCCAACGTTGTTACCATATCTCATAACAAGGTAATTCCATTCTGAATAAATTTACCTTGTACCTGACTGTATTATTAAAGCTCTTAGTACATACTCAAACATGGAGAAAATAATATAACCGTCGT
The DNA here is from genome assembly GCF_015345945.1 of Tribolium madens. Taxonomy (NCBI): domain Eukaryota; kingdom Metazoa; phylum Arthropoda; class Insecta; order Coleoptera; family Tenebrionidae; genus Tribolium; species Tribolium madens. The sequence goes on from NW_025400975.1 coordinate 6,891,151, forward strand.
AGCTCAGAGTCTTGTTTACATGAATAACTGCTCTTATAACGTCTTTAAGCTATTTATAAGTAAAACTCTCCTGAGATAAGACAATGGCGGTGTGTATACATAACAGGCCTCATTGAAACTTCCTACTCTTGATAAAAATTATTCAAAGCACTGCAGATAACAGGGGCACTATTACATCAAACGCCACACATTCGAACTTTATCAATGGAATTTCATTAGTAGGCAAACACTACTGAATATAAATAACAAGTAGATAAGTTTTATGCCCGATTTTACATTTTCGAATTTCTTTCATCAAAAAAATTTAAAATTTAAAAATAATAGACTTCACCGAGATTTATATACATATAATTTTAAGTAGGACAAGGAAACAAGGATAGTAGTAGTAATATGAGGTCAATAATGAGTCACTTTCCAACGTACGTCAAAATTAGAAAAGTCCAGCAGAAAAGGCAACATTTTTAATTAATTTTTGAATTCCGATTTTTTATTAACAGAAATAGTCCAAATTACGTATATTAAATATACAGAGTGATCCACATACTAACTTTATGACTCTTTCTAGTAAGAGCACAAAAAGCAAAATTTTTAATATATTAAAAATTAATAAAAAAAATGATTGTCAGAAATTTGTTTATTTTTCTACCTTTCTATATGTAATTTTAAGTAGGACTAGGAAGCAAGGGCAGTAATAGAGGTAGATAATATGAGGTCAATAATGAGTCACTCTTCAACTCTCGTCAAAGTTAGAAAAGTCAAGCAAAAAAAGCAACATTCTTTATAAATTTCATTAGTTCCAAAAATTATTTTTATTACCTGTTGATTGCAAAAAATTGAGTTTAATCAACGCAATTTTTACGCATTAWTTTTTTATTTAAACATAAAAAATAACAACTAAAAAYTAGAAAAATAKTTTTTTATTACTGTGAGAAAACAATATGTTATTGTTCAAAATCAAAAATTTGTAAAACTGATGGTGAATGCCTAAAAAAAACATCCTAAAGTAAAACTTTTATTTTTGACATTAGTAGTTTTAAAAATAGTAGATACTATCTAGGTGGCGAGAGATTAGAAAGTTGTTTTTTTTTTTAATTTATCTTGAAACTTTTAGGTTTATACATAATTTTAAGTGGAACTAGGAAACAAAAGTAGTAACAGAAGTACGTAATAGGGGTAGGTAATATGAGGTCAGTAATGAGTCACTTTCTAATCTCCGTAAAAGTAAGGAAAAGTAAAAAAAAAGTTATAAAAAAAGATATTAAAAACAAAGTAACTTCACCAACAAAGTCAGTGTTTACTTTCATATCGGTTATTTCTGGACTATTTGGAAGTTTATTTAACACTCCYTGGTGGCTTATTTAAAATTTGCAATTCTAAAAATATGAGTCAAGGTAAATAAAACATGCAAAAGTCGATGACTGATAAATGCATTTTTCAACTTGGTCTGTTGAGTTTTCTTTCTCTGGTAAATATTTGCTCTTCGTTCGTCTAGTTTTAGATTAGTAGTCGCCATTCTTCGTTTGTTAAGTCCACAAAGAATGTTTGAATGCATTTTTAATCTTCAATCGGCAGTCAGCCGTGTAAAACGTTTCGACAGTACTTGAATTTTTGGAGAGGCCAGAATTAATCTCTCCACTATGAGAGCTATTTCGAGTATTTTATTATATTAATAATTAGTTATGTATTTTGCAAACCGAAATTTTGGCTTTCTGCCCTGTTTACTCAACGGATATCTGAAATTACACAACTGTAACATGCGGAAAAAAGCTTGATGCTATTTTTGCCAGTCCTTTAATCAAAGTGGGAAAAAATTAAATTACAGTATACATATTATTTAAACAACTATTTTTGATAAATAAAAATAGGAATATCGCAAAGCGTTCAAAAACAAAATTGTGGTATCAGGAGCACAGCAGTGGCGTACAAAGAGTGGCGTACGTTGATTAGAGTGATTACCATTTGTGCGCAGTTTCGAGCTCTTGCTAAAATCYTTCTTGCGCAGGGGCCCTTGCTAATACATATACCATCCTCCAATAATAATAAATATTCAGTAATATAAAAATAAGTACCAATAATAAACACCATTCTTGCGCAGGGGCCATACATTGTTATGTAACCAAGACTGAAAATTCTTTAAATTTTTTGTTGTTTTAAAAATTTTGATTAAAGTTACTGAGCGTTTATTATTTTTACTGTGCAAAATATTATGTTATTTTTTACTGATTGCTTTATTACTACCCAATCAAAATTGCTAAATTGCAAAATGTACACATTAATATATGAAATATTTTTAATAAATGACTCGGCCTTGGTAACAAGGTTGCCATTCTTTAAGTGGATGATAATAATGAATTGGAAAAAGACAAAAATACTGTTTAACAAGCACAAATGTTTGTGGGTAAATAAATTTATAGAATTAAGCAAACATTATATCACTTGCTGTTCTTTGCAAAAATAACCTTATTGCACCTTACGTCAGATGCGCAAATGATAAGGTTTCCAGGTAAAACAAAAGTCCAAAATGTTATTTTACCAACCAACAATTCAAGAAAGTAAAATTTTAGAAGTTTTGTCTTTAATCATTTGAAATATTTCCATTAGCCATAAATCTTTTGCTATCTACATTTTATGACCGGCAATTTCGCAGGTGACATAAGCTAATCTAGCAATATTTTAATTACCTAAGTGCTCTTAAATATAGTGTCATGGCACGCGTGTTTTTTATTTTTTTTGAGTCCAATATGGTGTCCAGAGGCTGCATTGCAGCTGACGTGGTAATAATAACGAAAATAGTTCAAAAACCTGCCGCCCGCATTCTCTGGAAGTTTTCGCTGTTTCAGACTTGGAAATGTTAAAAGTTTCGAGATTGGCTTCCACTTTGAAGGCTGTAATTATGAAATTTCACAGTCGAGGTGATGTTGCAATTGTATTTTCGAAGTTAAATGAATTTTCTGCTCTTGTTTTGGAGCAGAAGAATACAAGTTGCGTGTCAATAAAGTGTCGACTATAATCGTGATGGGAATTTAACGGTGATGTGATCTTTTGATGTCGGGATTTATTCTAGACCGGTGGTTGTGATGATATTCCGATTTGGTTGGTTTTATTTGAAATCAGATAGAAGCGTTTAATTAACAAAAGTATCCAACTGAAGGTTAATTTATGAGAATTTTGAAATCCAGCAACAGGTGTTCTAAGATCGGTGTGGGGCTGCATGTTATTTGTGGAAAGATAAAAGTGATGCTGTAATCGTATTTAGGCATCGACAAGCAATTTGATACGATTTAATTTTACTTCAAAATTTATAAAGAAAAATTATTTTAGCCAATATAAAAAATTGACTTTCAGATTAAATACCCCAGCGAGTTGAAAAAGTCCTTTAGTGACCTTTATATGGTAAAATTAAAAAAAATATATAGGACATTGATAGATGACTAATCTAGTGCATCAACTAAAATTATTGTCAACTATACAGCGTGTCTCAAAAATAAGTTACAATACAAACTTGTGTTTTTTTTTAATGAAACACCATATGTTTCTTAGCGTTTCTGGATGTAGATTTTTATGACAATGTTTTTAAGCTAAACTTTTATTGTTCAATTTTGCTTAGTTTTAAAAATAAGATGTTTTTTTTGACGAAAACATGCATTTTTTAAAAATTTATTACACAAAACCTAAGACATCTAAAAAATTTTTTTTTACTACCGCAAAGAAGAGGGTACAAGCTATAGGGTTGTAATATTTTTTTAGTGTGTTGCATTTGCAAAGATAAAAAAATGAAGGCGTTTGTTAAAAGTTCAATAACTTAAAAAATTTAACTGGAACGCCCTATTTATTGTTTTTGCATTTAAAAGGTTATTAAAATGTCTTTCTAAAAATTTTTCTTAGTATCAACAATCCTCAGATATTGATAGTGATAGGCATTGTTGCCACAATTAATTAATTAATATTGAATGTTAAATAATTTTTCATTTCTCAATTCTAGACATTAAAAGTTAATTTTTTTAGATAGACAATTTATCAATTTATTAGATGCAAAAACGAACTTCTTATTTTATTAATCTTTACAAATGCAAAACACTGAAAAATTGCTACAGCTTTAAATTCTGTACTTTTTTCTTTGCAGAAGTAAGAAAAAAATGGTTTTTGCTGTCTTAGTTTTTGTGTAATAAGTTTTTAAAAAGTGCATGTTTTTGTAAAAAAAAGTCTTATTTTTAAAACTAATCGAAAAAAGTAATAAAAGTTTAGCGTAAAAACATTGTTTTAAAAAGTTACATCCAAAAATGCAAATAATAATAATAATTTTATTCGTCCAAGCAAAACATTTATAAGACACGTATCAGGTAATACATATAGGTAAAAATAATACATAAATAAACAAAATAGTTTATACATTACGTCACCTGAAGCAATAAACTCATCATAACATAAAAAAAATTGTCACAGTTTTTTTTTTAATTTACTAGGCAATTTGTTAAAGAAAAGTGGGCCATAATAATTCATACAATTTCTGCTTTTGTTTAATCTTGTAAATTTAATGTCAATTTTTTCACCATCCCGTGTATTATGATCATGTAAGCTTCTTACTTGCTCATATTTATGCATATTATTTTTAACATATAAAAGACAATTAAAGATATACAYACTAGGAAYTGTTAAAAAATTTAGTTCTTTAAATTTACATCTCACATCATCTCTATAAGGCATCTTACTAAATTATTCTTAATGCTTTTCTTTGTAGTCGAAAATTTGACTAGCAGAAGGAGCATGCCCTCAACATAAAAGAGCGTAAGAGGCATATGACATTATTAAAGGATGAAATGCAGTTTTTTACACTTGCTGAGGAACAATTTTTTTTAAGCATCTTAATAAAAAATGTTTTTGGATATTTTAACTGAGAGTTCATTAACATGACCTGACCAATTAAGGTTAGGGTCTATTAAAACCCTTAAGAATTTTATTATTTCTGGGTTTTCAAAATTTATATTACGGAGAGAAAAAAATCATTGTTTTTGTTTTATTTAAACATAGATCCATATTTACAAAGCATACACTTGCTTCCTTCTGTATTTGGCAGAATTCGTTTTTAAATATTGCTAGATACTTTAGTTAAAGTACTGTCGTTGACATCTATATCATGAAATTTTTCTTTTACATCGTTGATATACATAAGGAATAGAACCGGCCCCAATACAGATCCTTGAGGCACTTTTTCTTTTTAGAAAGGGTATTGTTATTTTTACAAATTTGAAAGCGATTATTTACATAGCTTTGTATAAGTTGTTTTTGTAAAAGAAAACTTGTTGGATAATTTAGACAAAACTTTTTTATGACAAATACAATTAAAAGCCTTTTGTAGATCGCAGAATATTGATCCAACATAATTTTTCTGTTCAAAACCTCTTGAAATAATTTCAGTTAAATGTAGGATTGCATCAGTAGTACACTTAACGCTCTCAAATCCACACTGATTTTATCAGCGAGAAAATTTTTAATAAATTTATGTATTGAGGAAAGAGTGTTCCCAACTGCTCTTAAAGTAGCAAAAGTAATATCGTTACACAAAGGAGGATCTAAAGATGATTTAAACAATTTTCGACCAATATCAGTTTTACCTACATTTTCTAAAATTTTGGAAACTATTTTAAAAGAACAAATTAATTTGGTTAAAAGAGAAATGCTTACGTCCGGAACCAGCTTTATTAATATAATATCAATATTATAAATATCCCTACTTGGTTTATTTTTAATTTTAGAAATAATGTTTCTAACAAAAGTTTCACTAACTGGTAAGGAGTAAAAGTTATGATTTGTTTTTTTGATGGTAGAAAATTACCCTTATTATTAGAACAATTTGGAAGTTTACTAACAATGGCTTGCAAAAAACGTGTTAAAAATATCAGGTGATATATCAATATTGGTATTTTTATTGTGTTTTTTCTGTTTATATTACTATTGACAACATCCCAATAGGAGTTACAAGAATTATTGTTAATTGCAATGTAATTTGTGTAATTTTTTTTTGTGTCAGTAATTGCTTTTCTGTAATTTTACCGCATAGTTTTAACAAAAAAACATACGGTGTTTCATTTACAAAAAAAAACAAAGTTTGTATCGTGACTTATTTTTGGGACATGCTGTATGGTTGAAAATAATTTTAGATGATGCACTAGATTAGTATCTATCAATGTCCTATACAATTTTTTAATAAAATTACTATTTAAAGGGACACCCTTATATTTTGGTTGGAGCCCAAATTGGATTAGTGTCATTGGATTTTGGGTAATCCTCGTAAAATACCCTTCATAATAATAATTTCTGCGCCACCCATAACCCATAACTGAGATCTCCCTCTTTGTTCTTGTCAGAATAAGCACACATTGCTTTATGTCACGCTTTTATGCAAAATCAATTGTTGAAAGCCGCTAACAAAGTGTGTTATATTGTGAACATGTCATGGATCATAAATAAGCCGCTCCTTCATTTATCGAAGGGTTGCTGAAAATGAAAATTTCCGCTTTAATTACTATTTATATATGATTGAGGGGGCGTGCGTGCTGTTTAAAAAATGTACACGCAAATGGGTTAATGGTTCATAATTCATTTCATGCTTCATGAAAATATTGTGCGCCAAATCCGACCCACTGAAATTTATTGAAGATAAAATTTGTAACCGGAAAAACTTCCTGAGAACGTGTTGTTGAGAACATTTCCAGTAAAAGCATGCAAACGTTAGAAGATTTACAATTAGCATTATACACGTGATGTTATTCCGGCTATTTGTTACCATATAGAATTTCTATGATAGATGATAACAACAAAACAGACTTTTTTCAACCAAATTACAAATTTATCTCCAAACGCACCCACGGATACCGAAATTAATTATTATAAAAAGTGTGAAGAATTTTTAGAATGCTTATTAGCATAATGTGGGTAGGCACAAAACAAAATTAGCATTTTTTGCTAACTAAACAATGTTAGGATAGTCGGTATGTGATGACTCACTTTTACTTATAATTTTGTAATTGTTTTTAGATTTTCGTTGTAATTGCATTTCTGCTTCTAGTGGCCTGTGACTTGTAATTGTTTTTACATTTTCGTTGTAATTGCATTTCTGCTTCTAGTGGCCTGTGACTTTGAAATTAAGTAGGCAACAAAAGAAGTTAGTCAATGTGGCCAACTTAATTTTATTGTAACAGGTCACTTTGATCAGAAATTTAAGGCAGCAATTTATTGTTGCTAAAAATATGTATTTTTTAATTCAAAAAGGATATTACACAAGTTATGTGTAAAGCTATGATAATAGTATTAATAATAATAATAATAAATAGTTAGGCTGTTATGCGAAGTTTATCTAATCTTCTAAGGGTTATCTCATTTCTTGAATACTACTTTTTTATTTAATAAATTAGAAATAAACTAACAAATAAAAAATCTAAAAATGTAAGTTATAGTAAAATCGTTTTCCTAAGACCCACTAAAATTTTTATTACTTTTAATTCAAATGCGGTATTGTTAAGAGTAAACCAGAGGGTAAACAAGTCATAAATTAGTGGAACCCACCCGGACCCTGAAACAGGTCAGTTTTTAACAGTGCCGGATTACTTACTTTCTTTTTGTCTAAAATACTTGAAATGTTTTAATAGTTTTTGTTGTAGTTGTTATTAGCCAGGTGGTTATTAACAAGCTATTATTAAATAAAGCAGTTTTTTTTTAATAATAGCTTGGTAAAACTCTACCACTACTTTAGTTTTAGATACGGCCCTGTTTTATTCTAGTGGGTGCAGCAACACTTGTAAAGGAACGTGCTATTTATGGGGGGTTACAAATTCAAGCCATTGTTTGGTTATTATTTTATAATGTGTCATAAAATTTTTAGTAGGTCTTAGGAAAACGATTTTACTATAATGTTGGATCGGGTCAGGTTTGGTAAAATTCTTGTTTTTGTTACATATTTTTAAAATTAATGCTCGAAACACGGTCTCAAATAAGCCAAAATTAGAATCAGGATTTTTACTAATTGATACATTTGGGGTTGATTTTCAATTATTTTTGAGACTTCCTGTATGTATTTAGTAACGAAAATGGTAACACAGTTTTGCAGAAACAGTGTCACGTCAAAGAAAAAAGTACCTACTTACCTGATTCTATTTCTTGAAATTGTGGTTAGATTTATAAATTCCAATGTAATTGTCTTGATAACAAATTAATTTCAATCGAGTGCAATAACAGTTGCATCGAGATACTTTTTCTCACTTATCGGAATTCTAGTAAAGCCGTTTTGAAGATAATTGTTTGTATTTTTATTTGATTTGATATAAAAAATCTTGTGTTTAACATTGCTTTGCAATAAAATTTAATTAAATAATTGGGTAATGTTTATTTACAATAAACAATTTTCTCATACTTTTACCTTGAAGTATTGACCAAGAATCGTGCAAGTTAACAATACTTACCTAACAAATAAATAAATGCTACTAAATAATCCAANTAAAAGCATGCAAACGTTAGAAGATTTACAATTAGCATTATACACGTGATGTTATTCCGGCTATTTGTTACCATATAGAATTTCTATGATAGATGATAACAACAAAACAGACTTTTTTCAACCAAATTACAAATTTATCTCCAAACGCACCCACGGATACCGAAATTAATTATTATAAAAAGTGTGAAGAATTTTTAGAATGCTTATTAGCATAATGTGGGTAGGCACAAAACAAAATTAGCATTTTTTGCTAACTAAACAATGTTAGGCTAGTAAGTATGTGATGACTCACTTTTACTTATAATTTTGTAACTGTTTTCAGATTTCTGCTTCTAGTGGCCTGTGACTTTGAAATTAAGTTGACAACATTGAGCATTGAAGTTAGTCAATGTGGCCAACTTAATTTTATTGTGACAGGTCACTTTGATCAGAAATTTAAGGTAGCAATTTTTTGTTCCTGAAAAAATATATTTTTTAACAAGAAAGAATATTACACAAGTTTTGTGTAAAGCAATGATAATAGCATTAATAATAATAATAATAAATAGTTACGCTGTTATGCGAAGTTTATCTAATCTTCTAAGGGTTATCTCATTTCTTGAATACTACTCCTATTTTTTTAATAAATTAAAAATAGACTAACAAATAAAAAATCTAAAAATGTAGGTAAGTTAATATTGTATCATTTCAGGTCAGGTAAAATTCTTGTTTTTGTTACATATTTTTAAAATTATTGCTAGAAACACGGTCCCAAATAAGCAAAAATTAGAATCAGGATTTTTACTAATTGATACATTTGAGGTTGTTTTTCAATTATTTTTGAGACTTCCTGTATGTATTTAGTAACGAAAATGGTAACACAGTTCATGTCACGCCAAAAAAAGTACCTATTTACCTGATTCTGTTTTTTGAAATTGTGGTTAGATTTATAAATTTCAATGTGATGGTCTTGATAACAAATTAATTTCAACCACAATTTCAATCGAGTGCAGTAAAAGTTGCATCGAGATACTTTTTCTCACTTATCGGAATTCTAGTAAAGCCGTTTTGAAATAATTGGTTGTAAATTTGATTTTATTTTCATTTGATTTGATATAAAAAATCCTGTGTTTAACATTGCTTTACAATAAAATTTAATTAAATAATTGGGTAATGTTTATTTACAATAAACAATTTTCTCACACTTTTACCTTGAAGTATTGACTAAGAATCGTGCAAGTAAGTAACAATACTTACCTAACAAATAAATAAATGCTACTAAATAATCCAACAATTGTTCCGAAAATTCGCAATTCTGTTTTAGTAACATAAAACTGGGCTATTGCTGTTCTGTTATTTTCTCTCCTTGTTTGTAGAATGAAGTTTGATATCGGTGTATCTTCGTCTTGGGTGTGCTTCTAGTTGAAAAGCGGAAACATTTTCTTGAGCATTGGGTTTCAAAAATTAATTAATAATTCCTCAGCCAATTTGCAAGTAACTAAAGAAGTGAATACTAATGACTCATCCTGTGTTTATAGTGTGTGACACAAGAAAGTATCGCAAATAAACCATAAAATGTTAAGTGAAATACGTGATTCAGAAYCAGGAAGTAATTCTTGGACATTTTTCATTTTCTTAACCCACATCTTTGTCAACATTTCGCGTTTAAATATTTATATCTTCTTGCAACAAAAAAAAAAACAAAACATTTTAAACATCTTCCGCGTACAACGTGCTTGAGTGCGCCATTTCTCCTGGTTACTTACTATCCCACTTTACGAGATTGTTGGTAGTTGTCACAGATATAAATAAATCCCGACACTTTTAAAAAAAGAAAAACAACGAAGTGGTAGTAAATACATCTTGCTCCGCCTTTACGAAATATTCAAAGCTTGGGTGTGTTTCAACAATTAAATTGGGTAGTGAATAATTCAATTTTGATCAGTATAAAATGACAAATGATCAGTATTTAATTAACTTTTGCACAGTAAAAAAAGTAAAAAATTCAAAATGATCAGTATATACAGTACTCCAAAAAATTAAAAGAACAAAAAATTTTCCTAAATTTTTTGGTGATTTTTGAAAGGCTGTAACCCATCGAAAAATGGTCGTATCTAGATTAAAAAAAAATAAGTTTCTAGTGTTGAGATCTTTTGGCAAATATTTTTTCTGTGTTAATTCTAAGTAATAACGCGAGAAAAAGATATTCTAAATTTTTATGTTTTTGTTTTTGGTCCACGGACGTGGAGATTTTTTTTATTTAAGTCAATTTATAGCATGTTTGTTTACCTTTAATATGCTTTCTTCATATTTTCTTTACGTCAATTTTTCGTTGAGATATCTGACTTTAAATGAAAAAGTATCCTCTTGTCTTTGATCACCGATATCTCAGCAACCAATGACCACACAGAGAATATAAGGGTAGTGTCAAAAATTGGAACAAATGTTTTATAAGATCCTCTTATGATTTTTTGGAAAAATTTTTTAACATTGAATTAAAGAAAAGAGAAAAAAGTGAGTTTTTATTAATTATTGGAGAGTGGTATATGTATTATTAGCAAGGGCCCCTGCGCAAGAATGATTTTAACAAGGACTGGAAACTGCGCACAAATGGTAATCAGTCTAATCAACGTTTTGAAACATTTTGTTTGTAAATGTGTGAATATTAAATTAATTAGTTTTAGAAGACATTCATTCAATGTCTTTTAATTTGTTCAACATTAAATTTTGTTGTGTTGAAATTTATTTAAATGCTTTAATGGTTGAGAAAATTTGTGTAAATGTGTGATTTAATAAAATAAATAAAATAAAAAGTCATGCTTCCGTTGCAAGAAGTCGCATTGCAAATACCGAGAATTATGGTGAAATGTCTTATTCATGAAGTTCACACTTGGAGCACAATGTGACATGGAAATTTTWACGGAATCTTTATAGTGTTTATTTTACGTTTTATTTATTATGATTCAAAGCAACTTTTGCATTAAACCAATTACCCTTTTGTTAGTAAAGTGCCAAATGTTGTTCATAAAAMTTTTCATAAAACCAACAAATTAATCCTTGACCTGAAAAACGATTAGTTTCATTGAGTACAGAGTGTTATCCATCAATGAAACGGAATGTCATCACTAGTTTTTAACGGGCTTTTATTATTTGTTTATTCATAATGCTAATTGCGTGGGTTGTTAAAAATGTGGTTACGGAAATGTTTGCTTTCATTCATGCCGATATTATGCAGGTGGAGAGCTCGTGGCAGGATGGACAGACACTTTGACGCTTTTTCAAGCGTTTGTAATCGTTTTTGGTGAGTTGTCGTTCATCATAAGACATTCGGACATTCAACTTTCGGTATCTAATAAACTGGTTTGTTGTGATGATGAAATTTTTGATATCGCTGTTAGGAAATCGATGGAAAAAAGTGCATTTCTCAGAGATGCCAAAAAACGTGGATATGAGAATAGAAAACGTGCACTAACTGTACCCAAAATTACGAAATCGGCGAACGGAAAGGAATGTTTCTTTTACAACAATCAATTTGTACTCTGTAGTAATTTTTTTAATGATAATAATTTAAATGTCTCTAACTAATTCAAAAACTAGAACTAGACTGAAACAATTATTTGTATAAAATACATTAATTTCGAAATAATTCTGTATTAAAATTTAGAAAAATTGACTTTAAATTAGCTCAAATTGCTTTATTTTGGAAGAAAACTCAGTATTTGGTTGAGATACTTTGATTCAGTTTGATTCCCGGCTTAAAATTGAGCCAAATCGATTGAACATATGACAAGTTGCATTATTTCAGCCTAAAATTAAGATTAAAGCAATTATTTTTATAAAATACATTAATTTCGAATTAATTCTGTATTAAAAGCAAGCAAAATTCAATCAAAAATGGCTCAAACTGCTTTATTTTAGCCTAAAATTGGAATTGAAGCAATTATTTTATCACATCAAATTTTGTCGGATTTGAAAATCACTGGCAAAATAATGCACTCACAATTTGGAAAAATTATTTGTTTTTTTGTAAAAAATCACAAAAATTCAGTCCTTTTAAATCACTCAAGACTCTTTAACACTAGTTTTGCATCGTTTTCACCGTACTTTTCATGCATTATTTTCGTCATGTCAAATTTGACTGGCTAATCCTAATTTACAGATATTTTAGTCAAATTTCTTTTGATGGAGTTCTCAAGGAACGGAAAGAAATGTTTCTTTTAGAAGAATTCAATTTGTGCTTTGTAGTTTTGTAGTATTTTTTTTAATGATAATAATTTAAATGMCTCCAACTAATTCAAAAACTAGAACCTGATATCAAATCTTGTCGGATTTGAAAATGTTGTGAAGAAAGTAAATATTAAAGGGGGCTCGCGGCTTTGCCGCTCGCTTTCCATTTAGACCTCACACAAATATTTTGTTAAAATTAATAGGGACTTCACTCCCGAATAGAACTCACACTGTAAGATTATGTCACAAGTTATAGGGGGCTTGCGGCTTTGCCGCTCGCTCCCGTCTAGAACTCACTTTATCAGATTATGTCGACATTTATTTAGTTTTAGACATCACACTATCTATTTCGTAAATGTTTTGTCAAAATTATCGGGGCTTTAGCCCCCAAATTGAACTCACACTATCAAATTTTGTCGAATTTTATTAATAAAAATGAAAAAAAAAAGTTTTCCCCTTGAATTTGAACTCAGTCTCAAGGGTTGGAACATTGAAATTTATTTTACTTGTTGAACTTCACTGGCAAAATAATGCACTCATCACAATTTGGAAAAATTATTTGTTTTATGTACAAAAATCACAAAAACTCTGTCCTTTTCAATAATTCAGGATTCCTTGCATCGTTTCCACCGTACTTTTTATGCATTTTTCCGTCATCTCAAATTTGACCGGCTAATCGTAATTTACAGATTTTTTTGTCAAACTTCCTTTGTATGGAGTTCTCAATGAACGGAAAGAAATGTTTCTTTTACAAGAATTCAATTTATGCTTTGTAGTTTTATATTAATTTTTTTAATGATAATAATTTAAATGTGTCCAACTAATGCAAAAACTAGAACCTGATATCAAATCTTGTCGGATTTGAAAATGTTGTGAAGAAAGTAAATATTAAAGGGGGCTTGCGGCTTTGCCGCTCGCCTTCCTTTTAGACCTCACACTATCTAATTCGCAAATATTTTGTTAAAATTAATAGAGACTTCACTCCCGAGTAGAACTCACACTGTAAGATTATGTCACAAGTTATATGGGGCTCGCGGCTTTGCCGCTCGCCCCCGTCTAGAACTCACACTATCAGATTTTGTCGACATTTATTTATTTTAAGACATCACAGTATCTGTTTCGTAAATGTTCTGTCAAAATTATCGGGGCTTGGCCCCCGAATTGAACTCACACTATCAAATTTTGTTGAATTTTATTAATAAAAATGAAAAAAAAAACGTTTCCCAGTTGGATTTGAACTCAGTCTCAAGGGTTAAAACAGTGCAATTTATTTTACTTGTTGAACTTCATTGGCAAAATAATGCACTCACAATTTGGAAAAATCTTTTTTTTTTGTACAAAAATTCAGTCCTTTTAAGTCACTCAGGACTCCTTAACACTAGTTTTGCATCGTTTTCACCGCACTTTTCATGCATTTTTCCCGTCATTTCAAATTTAACCGGCATATTTTTTTCCTTTGTATGGAGTTCTCAGTGAACGGAAAGAAATGTTTCTTTTACAAGAATTCAATTTGTGCTTTGTAGTTTTGTAGTAATTTTTTTAATGATAATAATTTAAATGTCTCCAACTAATTCAAAAACTAGAACCTGATATCAAATCTTGTTGTGTAGAAAGTAAATAAAGGGGGATTGCGGCTTTGCCGCTCGCCTTCCTTTTAGACCTCACACTATCTAATTCGCAAATATTTTGTTAAAATTAATAGAGACTTCCAAGTAGAACTCACACTGTAAGATTATGTCGCAAGTTATATCTATATCTAGAACTCACATTATAAGATTTTGTCGACATTTATTTAGTTTTAGACATCACACTATCTATGTTTCGTAAATGTTTTGTCAAAATTATCGGGGCTTTGCCCCRAAATTGAACTCTCAGTGTTCTCAATGAACAGAAAGAAATGTTTCTTTTATAAGAATTCAATTTGAGCTTTTGTAGTAATTTTTTTAAATGATAATAATTTAAGTCTCCAGATAATTCAAGTGTTGTAATAATAAATAATACCTCTCAAATTGCCGTGTCAAAAAATTTAAAGGAAATGAAAACAATTGCTGTATATTTTCTTCTCAAGTATTTCACAGCAATAATCTAAATTAAAATCTCTTGGATCACCAACTTATTTAGTGATCAATTTTTAGACCCTGGAATTTATTTTAGTACCTTTTTAAAACGTAATCCCAGCACAACCACTATTTAACAACAAAATTACCATATAGATAAGAGTGTTGCAAGGAAATAAACGTTTGTTATGAAATTATTTTTGTCGAGTTGACGAGTTTAATTGTTGCATTCTTTGATTGTCAGAGACGTAACCATTTACTCATTTAATCCTTTCAATTTTCCTTAGATAATTATCTTTCTAGCAGTTAAGCATTTGAGAATGTAGACATAATTGCTAGATTTATGTTTATGGTAGTAACATATTTGTAGTGCAATTTTTATTATACTCACACATTGCAACATGGAAACGTACTGAACTATTTCAATACTCAAAATTAGCGTTCTGTTTACAGGGTGGGCCAATGAAAACGAGCCACTTGTGGCACATTAAATGAAAGCTACTTAAACAAGCTTTTCAAAAAATTTTACCAAAATTGAATCAGACCATCCATTCATGAGATACAGAGTGTTCTAATAAAAACAACCACCACATTTTATTTTTAAGAAGGACATTTTTTGACGCAATTTTAATATTACCCCTACTAACCCTTTAACCTCTACGCCACTTTAAAATATCAAATAGCACTAACACACTAGTGATACATAAAATGATATCACTTTTTAAAAGCTTTTTTCAAAATGAAATGATTTCTATACATTCATAAAATATCGGCAAAAAATAATCTTTCAGCAGTCAGTATTTACAAAGCAACTTAAGAACTATTGATACTTTTAGGTACACCTTCTAATAAAGAAACAAAAATAAGTTTGTCACAGCTCTAATAATAATTATTACAACATTAGTAAGTTTCTTGTAATTTATTTTAATAGTTTTTATTAGAAGTAATTACTAATTAGAAACATTACCTTTTGCGGATATCTTATGAATAATTAATTCCATTCAACTTTAGAAAAATGATTCAAACATTTTGAGTGTGTCGGTGTCATTTGAGATTACGAAATTGAGGTGTTAATGGGGGTGCTTTTAAAATTGCGTCAAAAAATGTCTTTTTTAAAAACAAAATCAACCTGTTTTGGATTTTTTTCCAGGGTGGTTCGGTTTTTTTTTTTTTATAACAACCTGTATCTCATGAACGGATGGTCTGATTCAATTTTGGTAAAAAGTTTTGAAAAGCTTTCATTTGATGTGCCACAAGAGGTAGTGCCGTTTAGGGGGTACTAAGAGTGCTTTACCCCTCGGGAACAAAATTGACCTGTTTCAGCGTTTTTGCAAAACCTTTTTAGTTTCTAAGATATTCGGGGTAGTTCGTTTTGTATTGGGCCACTCTGTATAGTAATCTTTGATGCAGTTTGGYTTACGTAACATGCGTGGTAATCATTAAACAACTGTTAAATATAGTTTTTTCGCTTGCACTGTCTGTTTTTATCGCAAGAACATGGTTGAACCAATTTCTCTCGAAATTRAAAGTGGTTTATTTTTAAAATTGCTTGGACAAGGGTTTCAAACAAAACTCCCACGTTTTATCCACACTTACTAATAACTCAAAATTTAAAAAAGTTTCATCATCAGGGCCGGATTTGGCCAATATTACAAAAAAATTTTATTAACTTTTTGCAGTATTTTTTTGTTGGTGGTCTGTGTTTCTCAATGGTTTTTTCATCTTCTGATCTGTTTTAGGGGCCGATTCACCCCAGTTCGTTCCTGTCACGATTCTAGAGTGACATCACCTTTTTCTGATTACCTTTTTAGGCTTGATTATTAATTGTCRAGATTGTCACGTCTCATAAACCTCGTTTCTGAAAATCATATTAAATAACTGTATATGGATTTTACGATGCATTGCATCTATCACGTTTTTTCTGAATCTAAATTGATGACTCACTGATGGAGTTGAGTGACTTCGATGAGATTAATAATGGCCATAACTAATCCATGAAAACAATTACAAAGTGTTTTACATTTTCTGGTATGTTGGGAGAATGTCAACCGGAAAAATTTCTAGGACAAAGTTTATTTGAATCACACCTGTGACAATGAATTATTTATGTGCAAAGTTATAACTAATAATTATTCTTCCTGCATGCAGTTGCAATTGAAACATTGGCGATTCAAGCACCGATAAATGTGGACCTTGTTCTATGATTTATTGCAATTGATATCGTTTTGGTTAGATTAAAAAATGTTTTGCGAGCTGTGTCATCAAACTTATTTTGTTTGCATACAATGGTAATGACATGATCGTACAACTGAAGACTTTAATTTGGACTTGAACCCAAGTGTGTGAACAATGATTTCATTCATTATTGGTAATAAAAAATACACGAATCCGACTATAGAAAGTTCATCAACTCTGTTGCTTGCATTCCAGAGGCTGAAAATACAAAATTATTACACAAATGTGTCAAAAAAATAATGCAAGCTGATAGTGTGACTGTGGTGTGTGTGATAGATGTCATCTTTCAATTGATGCATTCAGAGTGAAATAAGGAAGACTTTGAGCAATCTACAAAGACTTCCCAGAGTGTTGCTGATAACCCATATGTGTTTGCACTTTGTATTTGTCGGGGAAGCTTTACACATTTAATCTCATTTGATAAAAATTTAATTGTTATAATTAACTTCTTATCGTCGTTTATTTTAATAGGACAAAATTAAGTTCATCTTTCACGTGGATCTAATCTGATTGTCAATCGATTTTGGTAATGTTATTAGACTTTTGGGAAGTGTTGGACACACCTCGAAACGTTTTTATGATTTGTCGAAGCTTAAATCTAATTTATTTTAAATTCACAGGATATTATTTAATTGACAAGTATTTTTGATCAGTAAAAGCGTTAAAAAACAAAATTGTGGTATCAGGAACACAGCACTGCAAAGAGTGGCGTACGRTGATTAGACTGATTACCATTTGTGCGCAGTTTCCAGCCCTTGCTAAAATCATTCTTGCGCAGGGGCATATCCCACCCTCCAATAATAATAAATATTCGGTAATATAAAAATAAGTACCAATAATAAACACCATTCTTGCGCAGGGGCCATACATTGTTATGTAACCAAGACTGAAAATTCTTTAAATTTTATGTTGTTTTACTAATTTAGATTAGAGTTACTGAGCGTTTATTATTTTTACTGTGCAAATTGGATTTTTTTACTGAACAAATTACAATAAAATATTGTGCGTGCTTCATTTAGCACTTATTATTTTTACTGTGCAAAATATTATACAGAGTGTTCCGTCTAAATCCCACATTGAAGTATTGGGAGAAGGATTGGGGAATAATCGTATTTATTTGAAAATTGGTAATTAGCCATAAACCATTAAGTCCTCTTAAATGAAAATATTTTCAAGATGGCGGCACTTCCGGTTATACCGGAAGTCGGTCTCAACTTTCTTATTTTAAATAGAAAGCTATATTTTTATTCCGTTTTTGTCAAATAATAAGTCACTGTCGACGTTTATTTTGACATTTTTGATTTCCATAGCAAACTATGTGAAAACGAGTGTGGCTAGTAATAAATTTTCTGTAGTCTTAAAAAAAGTCCATAACTTGCAAATTATTACATTTAGGTATAGAGAATGTTAATACAATCAATGCACAATTAAATTCTCTTCTATTTAATAAAATAAAAATTGGGGTATTTCATTTGAATAAATTGAGTTATGAGTATTTGAATTATTACAAAAGTAATTTTAAAATTTTGGGATATGTTATTTCTTTTTCAAAATTAGAAAACACGAGAGTAAGGATCTAAGCTTTCTCTTTCAAACGCCAAAAAAACGAATTCAAAATCTTAAAAAATGGCAGAGTTACCGATTTTTAAAGTGGAAGGTGCAGATCCAAAAATTTTTGAAAAACTCCAAATATTTAAAAAACGGTTAAATTTAGGTATAGGGAAAGCTGATAAAAATTTCCTTAAAATAAACCGATTAATCCAAAAACGCAGTAAAAAATATATCTTTCCATTTAAAATAAGAAAGTTGAGACCGACTTTCGGTATAACCGGAAGTGTCGCCATCTTGAAAATATTTTCATTTAGGAGGACTTTATGGTTTATGCCTATGTAACCAATTTTCAAATAAATACGATTATTCCAACTCCCAATACTTCTAATGTGGGATTTAGACGGAACACCCTGTATTATACTGATCAATTTTAATTTTTTACTGTGAAAAAATTATTAATTAAATACTGATTATTTATTATTTTATACTGATCAAAATTGAATTATTTACTGATATTTTTACATCTTAAAAGCCATTGTTGTTAAATCAAATCCAGTGATTTGTAGTGAAAAGGGACAAAGRTTGACCTCACTAAAAATAAATACTGACGTAAATGGTGGYACTAATTGTCTGTAGGTGTAAATATTTTAAAGCTCCTTATTTACAACTTGCTAAATGATCTAAATTTTATAGTTATGTCAATATTTTATTACTAATGATACTTTCGTTTTGTTACAGGTACGTATTACGGTTTTAAGCACCACCAAGGTAATAATTTCCACCTCACTCGTTACTTTAATAATTACTAGCATTTAGCTAGTTTACTATTTTGTAGACCAATATGGTAAGAATTTAAAAWTTTCAATAGTGGAACCATGGGCGTTGTTACAAWTTTTTTTAGATAGGGGCAACCTCATCGCAGTTTAAAAATATGTATTTTATTACAAACACAAAAACATGTTATACAAAATAGGAACATAAAAAAATATGGTTATATTTTTTCTAACGGAAATTATAAATGAAACCATAAAACAGGGATCTCTAAAACCATAAATTGGTGTATAAAAGTGTAAAAGTTAAAAATATAAAATATATAAATATTTTAATTGTTAAGCATAAAATAACACAAAACAGTAAATAACGTGAACTAATAAATACTAAGAAAAATGTAACACTTGGAAATCAAAACATAAAATAAAAACTCTTTCAAAATACATTCAAAACAACAATAATCAATAGAAATAAAAAAATTAAAGAAATAAAAGTTAAATTTCGTTTTTCTCAACCAAAATCGTCAATCATAAAGTGAAAAAATGTTACTAAAAAATGGTTAACAAAATGTTAGCTATTTATGCAACAAGTAGCAAAATCAGCGTGTTTTTTACTAGACGTGTGCAAAAAACAGCCATTTTGAACCGTGTTTTATACAAGATTTTTTCCATTTTGGTTGTGAAAAGCATAGACATCAAATTCGAATTTAAAATCTGTGATTTCAGTAATTTTCCAAAATCATATTAAGTCGTGGCGTTGCTATGAAAATAGTGCTATTTGTTATTTGTTTTCTTTTTAATACTTGTGATAAAATAATGTCATAAACTAGTGGTAAAATTAAACACATTTGACATCACAATGGTTGCTTTTCACAACAAAATTGGAAAAAAATAGTTTACCGCTAACGGAATTAAACTTATTCCGAAAAAATGTTTTAGGCCCCACCTTGCCCCCCCAAACGACGCCTATGAGTGGAACTGATATGATGAATAGGCACCTAATTTTTTTTTATTAAACGGGACCAATGAAAGATATAAAAAAGACCACCTTGACAGAATTCGAAACGCTATAATGCTTCTAACAAAGAGCCTTTTTATGCTCCACTGTTGAGTTATGATTGTATTAAACATTGTAATTATGTTGTGCATTTGATGGACATTAGATACACCATCTTGCATGTGTAAACCAAGAATTTGGTTTGAAATTGTGAGAATTAAAAAAAAACTTGATATATGCTGTTGACCCACCCTACAGTCACCYGTGAGAACCTGAAAAAGCACGTGCTTTATTATACAGGGTGTCTCAAGTTTTAGGGCCGGCGCAAAAATAAGTATTTCTAATTGATTAAAAAAGAATTTTGATAGTGTAAACGATAGAGGATTACATACACTTTAATTTGATGTTTTGATATTGTCTAAAATTTTTAGCGTGTCGCAGTGAGACCTTAAAAATTAAATTCGGAGAAAAAAAATCAATTAATTGACGATAAAATTCACCGGAAGTGGATATCAACTTTGTTATTTTAAGTAGAACGTTATGTTTTTATTACGTTTTTGTATTACTCAAATGATTTTGAGAAAGTTTTCATTAACCTTCCCTATTTTTAAAATTTTTTGGATTTGATTCTTCATATTCAAAAATCGATAACTCTATCATATTTTATTATGTTAAAACCGTATTTGGGTATACGAGAGAGAAAGGTTAGGTCTTTCCTTTGGTGTATTCATAATTGGAAAAATAATTAACAAACCGCCAAAATTTAAGGTTACGTTTAGGAAACTTTAAATACCCTTAACTCAATTTTTATAAATGAAACACCCATTTTTACTAAATGGAGGAGAATTTAGTTCTGCTTCGATCTGTATTAACATTTCCTATACCTATGTTTGATAGTTTTCAAGTTATAGTAACTTCTTTTGATATTGTGAGAAATTCATTAGCCATAGCTACTTTAAATAGAATATCATAATTTTTCTTTAAATAGAATATCAATATTTAGATTAAATAAATTTAATTTGCATTTACGAAAAGAATAACACAATTGTGTTTTTTCAGTAAGAAATATTTCCATGGCAAACTATGTGAAAACTTCCATGAATAGTAATAATTTTCTTCCATTGTAAAAAAAAGTTAAATAATTTGGAAATTATTAAATTTAGGTATAGGGAATGTTGATACAGATCGATGCAGAATTATAGTCCGGTCAAATTAGTCATAAAAATAGTGGTCAAATAACGAAAATTCCGACAGAGCTAAATTTTGGTGGAGACCTTGGGTATACCATTAGAAATAAAGTGTCAAAAGTCCCCATCGATCCCATGTGTGCTAAAAAAGTTATTCGGGGTCAAAGGTCAATATTTGACGTTTTTTAGATTTTTTTCGAAAACGGCAAGTTTTATCAAAAAAGTAGCTCAGACGAAAATTATAGATCATAAAATTATCTACAAAATGGTCTTTATACTTTTTTTCCAAGAATCACCATTCCTGAGATATCGCGATTTTAAAAGTTGAAGGAGTAACGTTTTACATCATATGCACATACAGAGTGCGCCAGAACTCGCGCCCCAAAGACAAATGCCATGTAGGGTAAGGTACCAGGAACATAAAAAAAAATTAAAAAAATTCTATCTATAAAAATTTCGAAGTTATGAGAG
>NW_025400975.1:6914815-6916215 GCF_015345945.1 Tribolium madens
ATCCTTAAACACTCGAAA
This sequence comes from Tribolium madens, assembly GCF_015345945.1. NCBI lineage: Eukaryota > Metazoa > Arthropoda > Insecta > Coleoptera > Tenebrionidae > Tribolium > Tribolium madens. The sequence continues at coordinate 6,914,834 of NW_025400975.1, forward strand.
ACGACAAAAAAAGTGCTGTTTTTGGTTTTTGTTGAATTTGTGACAAAATTTTGTAAAATAATTGTTTGTAGCTGAAAAAGCATTTGAAAAAAACAAAAATAAGTTGTCATTTTCGACTGTTTAGTAATATCTTAAACAAAAACTTTTTTTTACCAATTTGGCGGTTTTCGATTATTTTTTCTTCGAGAAAATTTGACGAAATAATGTGTTGAATTTTTGGATTTTTTTAACGAAATTTTGCGAAATAATTGTTTCTAGCTGAAAAAGTAGTCGAAAAAGACAAAAACAAATTCTCATTTTCGATCATGTCTAGACATCTTGTAAAAAACAAATAGAACTATTTTTAATCAATTTGGTGGTTTTCGATAATTTGTTTTTCGAAAAAATTTGACGAAATAGTCCAGTTAACGCCTAAGAAAGAGTTAGGTAAAACTATCATAATATAATCTTTTTTATAACAATTTAGTGATTTTTTACATGCTATGGCAAATTCTCGCGAAAAAACAGAGTTTTTAGCTTAAACATCTGCTTGAACATTGGAAAAAGGAAAAAATTATATTATTTTCGGCCTAATTCTCTGTTTTTTTTTGGACTTGTTTTTAACCAATTTTACGAAATAATTGCGTTTCTAGTTAAAAAACGTGCTAAACCTCTCAAGCAATACAATTTTTAACTTAATATGTTGATTTTTTACTTCGTTTTAGCGAAATCTCGCAAAAATACCTGACATTGTAGTACAAAATCGTGCTTAAAAACARTCTCGGTTTATTTTTGTTTTATTTTCTCAAAAATCGAGTGAAACAAACAAAATAACATCAATATCAATTGTTTTTGTGYTTTTTAAGCGTGTTTGGACAAGATTTTGCAAAACAAATGAGTCTTTTTTCAAAAACGAAGTAAAATAACGATGWTTTTGGTCGAGTTTGTTGAATTTTTGGATTGTTTTTAACAAAATTTTGCGAAATGAYACACCCCAATTGGGGCATGGTAAACTATGCGAAAACTATCATGAATAGTAATAATTTTCTTCCATTGTAAAAAAAAAGTTAAATAATTTGGAAATTATTAAATTTAGGTARAGGGAATGTTGATACAGATCGATGCAGAATTAAATTCTCTTTCATTTAGTAAAGAAAAAATTGGGGTCTTCCATTTGAAAAAATTCAGTTACGAGTATTTGAACTTTCTCAAACGTAATCTTAAATTTTGGAGCTTTATTAATTATTTTTCCAATTGCAAATACACGAAAGAAAAGATCTAACCTTTCTTTTTCATATGCCCAAATACGATTTCAAAATAATTAAAAGTAGTAGAGGTATCGATTTTTGGAGAGCAAGATGTAAATTAAGAAAAATTCAAAAAAGTCTAAATCTTTCAAAAAT
>NW_025400975.1:6916765-6924630 GCF_015345945.1 Tribolium madens
GGTATAGGGAAGTCTCTCAAAATCACTTGAATAATCCAAAACGCAATAAAAAACATAACTTTCTATTTAAAATAACAAAGTTGATACTCATTTCCGGTGTAACCATCTTGAAAATATTTTCATTGAGAGGATCTAAACTATTATAGCTACAGTSGTTTTGAACTAGCAATTTTTTTTTAATCAATTCGAAATATTTATTTTTGCGCCGGACATAAAACTTGGGACACTCTGTAGTAAATGTTTTACAATAATAATAATAATCTGATGCACAAAAGCGAGTTTAATGAATGACACTGCTTGGGTCCCCAGACTAAAAATGTCTAAAAAAAATGACTAAAAAATCCGATAATCCACCCCTCCTAGTGAGGCAATTTGGGCAGATAAGAGCTGATGACATGACATCGTTTGTCTGTCTACCGAAGTTGACTATAAAAACCCCAATGCAGCCACCCTGAAGAAAGATTATCCATCCTATTCGAGTTATTTGTTCGGTGGTGCATTAACTTTTTACAGCTTTATTCAATATATCTTGATGGAGTGAAATGGATAACTTGTGTATTAAAAAATGTAACCACTGATTTATTTCCGCCGAAAGCACTTTTGCTATTTTAAGACAGTTATGTAACCATGTATTAATCTGTAAATTTCAAGACCTGAGCCAGGAATAACTCTTTGTAGCCACAACAAATTATTGATTTCCGTCGACACTTTGAAGAGTYAGAATTGGGTTAGGATTCAAATAGCTTAATTTTCACGCATACTTCTGAAATTTCTGGTTGTTATCTCGAGAACGCAGGCACAATTTGTTCGACTTATCTCGTCTATTCGGTCGTCAACCCCTTTGAGGGCGTCGAATATTCCAACCCTTAGACCTCTCACGCGATGATTTATTTGTTTTTCTACCCATTCACATGTGGATGGTGCGTTAACAAATTTTACGASCCAAGACATTTTTCCTAATGGAYTTTCATTTTTTATAGGGAATTGTTRTACAAACACGTTACACAATGAATTTTGTAATGTGTAATGTCACTGTATATGATTAAACCAACGAAATTCTTTCACTTTTTTAGTGACACGTGTTTCTTCATTTTTGTGTGATTTACGGCGAAAATGAGAATTATGCGTGGTAGGAGATAATACACTTTACAGAAGAGATGTAAATATTTACGTTTATAATGTCTCAACTAGTCGACACTTCACTAGACCTAAGCTTCAGCTAATAATTTGCTCTCTGTTGAAGTACCGAGTTTAATGAACTTTCAGTAAATAATTTTTTTACTCCCAAAAAAATTAACCAAAACATTAAGAAAAATCTTAATTGCTACAAAATATTTTGAACTTTTTGTATAAATTTTGACGAAATTTGAAATGCAAGTAACATTCTATTTTGAAAATTTTTTGCTACTAAACTGGGAGCAAATTTGAATTTTTCAAAGCCAGTTGAGGAAACAAATTTAATTTTATCAATTTTGTAGTCATATTAAAACTTTAATGTGCCTTTTTTGTAACTTACTGAGAAAAAATTAAGAAATTGTTCTTTATCTAACTTTAATTTTTCGTGGCTAATTGGAAAAATCGTTTTAAATTCATTATTTTTGCGTCTTTTTTAAAACTTCACTCTTTAGAAAAAATCGTGAATAATTATTGAGTTTTAAATCGAATTTTTATAACAAATCAGCGTTTAGTGCGAGTTATCTTGCTTTAATTGGTTCTAATTTTGCACAATGGGTGGAGCCAACCCCAAAGCCAATATGAATTTCGATTATTAGACCAATAAAGAGTACAAAATTATTTATTGCGTTAAAGTTGAGTATCATTGCTCAATCGTTAGCCAATCAATTACGTCTTAAAAAATCAACCAATTAGAACACGTCTTAGATTTTTCTACAAGAAAAATTAAAATAATTAAAACTTTTGTTTCAAAAATCGGTTTCTTTGATTTTACTGTCAATCTGACTTATTTCTCTATTTGTTTTTGACTTTATTTTTTTAGTTCTTTATTTTTGCTATTTATTTTTCTTATTACAAAAATATTGTTTTATTCTTTCTTTTTGTTTTTTAGATTTTTTTTATAATTTTCGTATTGTTTATTCTCTTTTTTTTTAATCATTCGTAAATTACTCATTTCTTCGATAAAATGTATGAAGAGAGTGTTTGGCTATAAAAAAGACAATTTTTTATAGGGAATTTATGTCAAATTTGTATATTTTATTTTACATAGTGAACCTGGATTTTTAGAAGGCAGTACCTCACCTGCCGGCAACGGTGCCCAAAAAAAAAGTAATTTAGAGGGCATTGGCGCTGTAGGCGATGCTTTCGATTTGTTAACCACATAACATCAAAATATCAAAAATGAAGCTGGGGACTAGTTTTTTGCATATGAAGAATTTAATAATATTACACTTATAGGGACACGGAATTTCGGACAGGACATAAAGTGTTAGTGTTTTCGGACAAAATATAAAGTGTTAGTCGCTGATTAGTTAGGGTTAGTTCTTCAAAAACTATTATTGATATTGTTTTTCAAATATTATTTTAAACTGCGAAAATACATCTAGTGAATTTGAAAAAAATGAAATTAGTCACAAAACCTATAAATTCTTGCTGGCAGCTTGTACGGGCACCGATGCCGGCAGCGGAGGCACTGCTTTTTTAAGAATACTTAAAATTTAATTTTGAAGTTTTTAACCGTTTTTAAGAAACCATAAAAGGAAACTTCAAAATGCTTAACAATAAAAAACAGACACAAAATATGAATTTTTTCGATGTTAAACATAATTTCTTTTCTTATTCTTATCTAAATAATTTCTTTTTATTTATTTTGAAACTTACGATTTTTATGATATTTGAAAGTCTTCCTTACAATCGTAATCTATTTTTTTCGTTATTGGTGGTAGTTTTAAAAAAATAAAAAATCTGCTTCCCAGATACGAGTAATTGCTTAATTGCATTTCAGAATAGAATTGCCGCCCACTTCAAAGTTATTTTCTACTTGTCTGAAGCATTTAAACGCCAACGATAAAAATCCTAGTTATGTTTTAAACAATAGCATCGTATAAAACGAGTTTAGGGAAGCTGCGACGGAACAGGAACAATATGTAGTCGTTACAATTTCGTGGTGAACCCTAGAGCAGACGTTTCCGGCGAATAAGCTATAAATAATTACGAGAACTTGAGAGGGTTGGATTTTACGCTACTACTTTATGTAATGTTTTATAGCGAAATTTCTAACCATATTTTACTAATCACAAACTTGAAATTCTTAAAATTCCTAATTTCTCTAGAGACAATTAAAATCGCTTTCGATTACTCCCAGTGGAGCCAAAAGTTAGAAATTTTCCCTAAAATAACGATTAAATGGAATTTGTTGTATTAAAGTGCAACTGTTTGCTTTTCTCCAAGATATTGCAACATAGTTCCGTGCTTAGTAAATTAATTTTAAATTGAAAGTATGTAATTTCCTTCCGGTGTATGTAATAAAATTTTATGCCACTTTTCCGGAGCAGGTTGACCCGGCATGTACACAGAGTGAAATATAAATAAACCAAACAAATAACGAGTGAATTGGGTCTGTGTAGTGCAACAAAGTGCATCAGTTTGAAATTTTATCAAGGAAATTCCTGTTTGGTAAGAGGGCTGAAATGGCCACTTACCTGGTGTGGGTTGAATCCCACCCATGAAATTTATTGTAATTGCAGAAACAGCTGATTCTGACCATTGGTCTCGAAACAGATGTCATTGAAACAAGGGTAACAACCGTTAAACGTAAAATTTGTGGGTTTTTTTGTGGGTTAAACCGTTGGAAGTATTGTTAATTAGGAAACTAATAAACGCAAATAGAATAAATAACAATAGAGTGCAATGTGTCATCGTAAACAGAGAGAGTTTTCTGCGRCACAATATGGCGCCTCCTTGTAAGCAGATTAGAAAAGATGACAAGAAAGAAGGATAGGGATCGATACTAACGAACCTATTTTTCTCAAAGAAATGAATAGGGGATACAATAGGAAAGTGTCCTATTACACAAAGAATAAAAATCCTCTTCTCACATATTGATAAATATGATACGAAAAAAAAAATTAAACAAACAAGGGTCATGTCTAAGCCCTAAGATGCGTACACTATAAATTTTCTCGATACAACCCTCGAGGTTATTCACAGGCCTTGAGCTGTCCAAATAATTATAGTCTTTGATCTTTAGATACAGCATGAGAGCTTTATTGATTAACAGCATGGAAATTATTTTCGCGTCTCGACGATTTACCCCTCGAATACCACCCTGAAATAGCCCGGAATTTTGTTTTTATTAAAAATTATTGTAGATAATTGATTTGAAAAAATTAGATTCCACCTGGTGTTAAGAAACACGTAATGTCGACTCAGAAAAATGTAGAAATGATAGTCGAAGCTTAAAAATCTTTCAAAAAAGCAAAAATGACATGCTTTTGTCTTAATTCTGTGATTTTTCGGCTTGTTTTCAGCAAAATTTAGCGAAGTAATTAAAAATAATGCACTTTTGAACTTATTTTTTTTTTGTTTGCTTAAAAGCATTTTTGGCCAAATTTTGTGGTTTTTCAGCTTATTTTTGTTCAAAAACCAGTTAAATCGAGTGAAACAAACAAAATAACATCAATACAAATCCTTTTTGTGATTTCTAGGCGTGTTTGGATAAGATTTTGCAAAATACATTAACCTCTGGTTCAAAAACGAAGTCGGGCGAAACAATCTAAAAAATGATATCAATTTCGATTTATTTTTTTAGCCTGATCAATGCAATTTTTCGGYCTTTTTGTGTTTTTATCTCCTTAAACATTCGAAAACGACAAAAAAGTGCTATTTTGTTGAATTMGTGACAAAATTTTGCATAATAATTGTGTTTGAAGCTTAAAAAGCATTCGAAAAACACAAAAAATAGGTTGTTATTTTCGACTCTGTTTAGTAATATCTTCTAAAAAGAAACTTTTTTTAACAATTTGGCGGTTTTCGATAATTTTTTCTTCGAAAAAATTTGACGAATTAATGTGTTAAATAAGTTGTTATTTTCGACTCTGTTTAGTAATAATATCTTCTAAAAAGAAACTTTTTTTAACAATTTGGCGGTTTTCGATTATTTTTTCTTCGAAAAAATTTGACGAATTAATGTGTTTTTTTTTAACGAAATAATTGTGTTTCTAGCTGAACAAGTATTCGAAAAAGACAAAACAAATTCTCATTTTCGATCATGTCTAGTAAAATCTTGTAAAAAACAAATAGAACTATTTTTATCAATTTGGTGGTTTTCGATAATTTGACGAAATAATCAAGTTAAAGCCTAAGAGTTAGGTAAAACTATCATAATATAATCTTTTTTATAACAATTTAGTGATTTTTTACATGCTATGGCAAATTCTCGCGAAAAAACAGAGTTTTTAGCTTAAAAATCTGCTTGAACTTTCGAAAAAGGAAAAAATTATATTATTTTCGGCCTAATTCTTTGTTTTTTTGGATTTGTTTTTAACCAATTTTGCGAAATAATTGCGTTTCTAGTTAAAAAAACGTGCTAAACCTCTGAATCAATACAAGTTTTGATTTAATATGTTGATTTTTTACTTCGTTTTAGCGAAATCTCGCAAAAATACCTGACATTGTAGTACAAAAACGTGCTTAAAAACATTGTCGGTTTATTTTTGTTTTATTTTCTCAAAAATCGAGTGAAACAAACAAAATAACATCAATATCAATTGTTTTTTGTGATTTTTAAGCATGTTAGAACAAGATTTTGCAAAATAAATAAGTCTCTTTTCAAAAACGAAGTAAGTCGAGCGAAACAAGCTAAAAGTAATATCGATTTTGATTAATTTTGTAATTTTTTTGTCTGTTTCAACGAATTTTTAGAATTTTCTTTGTTTTTATCTCAAAAACCTGCTTAAGCACTTGAAAAGGGCAAAAATAAAAATGTTTTTGGTCGAGTTTGTTGAATTTTTGGATTGTTTTTAACAAAATTTTTGCGAAATAATTGTTTCTAGTTGAAAGAGTATTCAAAAAAACACAAATAAATGTCACTTTTGATCCTTGCTAATAAAGTCTTGTAAAAAAACAACTAACAAAATAATTTGGTGGTTTTTTGACTTTTTTGAAAAAAATTGATGAAATAATAAATTTTCTGAACGTGGAAAATGCTCGAAAAACAGTTTTTTTTACTTTTTGAAAAAAAAATTGACGAAATAATCAATTTTCTGATTAAAAACGTGGAAAATTCTCGTAAAACAGTTTTTTTTTATTTCTAAATTTTTGCAAAAGTTTTTACCAAATCACCAGACTAAGATGAAAATCACCAGATCTGGTGAAATTACACACTGACTGCCACATCGAGGGTTTCGGGAATGTTTCCCCAATCTCCCCTAGAATTAATCTTCAAAAGAAACCTAACTGCATAATGCACTTCGTTTAAACCACGTACACAATTCCTCGAATTAATGCCTGGGCGTAGTGTAATTTCGCTGTAGGCGTGAATAAAATAATAACCAGATTTGTATCACGTTGTTCTTCAATCCTGTCGTACAAACATTTTGATCTCGTTGCCTGTTGTCGGGATGTTAATACACCCATTGTCTGCTTGCTGCTAGACGGTTAAATGTTGGCCCACATACTGTTTTCGAGGTCAACGCAATACAGTTGTTTTTTTAACACTCTGTACGTGCCAAAGAAGTACAAAAATTAATGGGTAGTAAATAACTCAATTTTGATCAGTATAAAATGATAAATGATCAGTATTTTGCACAGTAAAAAATTAAAAATGATCAGTATAATACAGGTGGTCCAAAAGTCTGGAAACGATTTTATTCTGGTGACACTATCAATTTTTTTGACAAATAAATTTATAGGTGTGCAATGGCTATAAAAATGCTATTCAAAAAAAATTTGATTATTAAATTAATTGTTTATACTTACGAGATAGACATAGTAACTTTTTTTTTTAATGGAAACCTACCACAATTTTTTTTTAGACAACGAGCTTGTTGTGCAAAATTTTTTTTTGTAAACTTCACACTTTTTTATTAAAAAAAATGTTTGACTAACAAGAACTAAAGAATTTTTTTTGAGTAAACTACCAGTTTTTTTGGAAATAAATTAATAAATGTTTAAAGGTTGTAAAGAAACGATGCCAAAATATTTTTTATTTTAATTAATTGTTTAATTTTAATTAATTAGTTTTCCTGGACATTCTTTTATTGTCTTTACTGTGCATTTAAACAAACGAAAATGTGACAGAAATTTTGTTGAAGCAGGCAAAAGATTACAAAATTAATTGAATTTTATATTATTTTTAGCTTGTTTCACTCGACTTACTTCGTTTTTGAACAGAGGCTCATTTATTTTGCAAAATTTTGTTCAAACACACAAAAATCATAAAAAAAACAATTTATATTAATGTTATTTTGTTTGTTTCACTTAATTTAACTGGTTTTTGAGCAAAATAAGACAAAAATAAGCCGAGAAGCATGGTTTTAAGCACGTTTTTGTACTACAATCTCAGGTTTTTTTGCGAGAACTCGCTAAAACAAAGGGAAAAATCAACATATTATATCGAAAATTACGAAATGTTTAGCACTTTTTTCAGCTAGAAATGCAATTATTTTGCAAAATTGGTTAAAAACAAGCCAAAAAAACAGAATTAGGCAGAAGAAAAAATAATCAAAAACCACCAAATAGTTTAAAAATTGTTCTATTTGTTTTTTATAAGATATTACTAAACTGAGGCGAAAATGACTACTTATATTTGTTTTTTTCGAATGCTTTTTTAGCTAGATACAAAATTTTGTCACAAATTCAACAAAATAACTCAAAAATGGCGTTTTTTTTATTTTTTTTTGAATGTTTAA